>NC_068982.1:175354226-175357951 GCF_001194135.2 Octopus bimaculoides | reverse complement strand
ACACACACGCACGCACGCACGCACGCACGCACGCGCGCGCGCGCGCGCGCGCGGTACATTCCAAAAGTTTTGAGACCTCTTCAGGAGGAACATTCCATTAATTTCAAAGAAGTACAATCTCTAATCTTCTTTAAAGTAAAAACCTCTGGCTTCAATGCATTTGTCACACTTTAGCCGCTTCATGAAGGCCCCATGGATGTCCTCCAAAGTGAAGCTGTCCAGAATCTTCGTCACAGCCTTTTTGATCTACTCAATTTCTTCAAAACGGCTGCCCTTGAGGTTTGACGTTTCGAGCATAACTCATATAGTCTGTACATCTTATTTACCGTGGACATGCTGTAGAAAGCCTAAAAAATTGCTATATTCGTTTAGAGAAAGCATCTCGTATAGGATATCAGTAACGGCTGAAAAGCATTCTGCAGCAGCGAATTATCTGTCAAATCGAAATTTCTGCTTCTTTGACCGTCATCCATAGCTAGTAGCAGCTGCATGTTTAAACAAAAATCTTTCTACAGCATATCCACGTTCAGTAAAACACACAGAATTCTATTTTGAACTAATACTGCTTCCGTCGCTAAAAGCAAATTTTTACCCAGCCTGCAAGTCATTTGCGATACCAGTGATTTGTTAATCGCTGTTTATCAATAGGGGTTAAATTTGTCTAAGCCGTAACAGGACACACACAAATACACACATTAATAACATCAACTAACCTAATTTAACTATTATTTTATACCCTATCTACAGGAACAGAGATACCCGGTGGTACCGCACATTCCAGAGAAGCCACAAGCAATTCAAAACATTACTTTATCAAAGAATTAACAATACAACAAATTAGTATATTCTCTAAAATTCACATCAAACCGTCAGCGACACAACAACGAAATGAAAGACATTTCTGAATTCAGCAGAAAATTAAGACTCACTAGAGAAAAGTACGGCAAAAACAATGATGACAAAGAGTTGATAGTAAATATCCACACCCCAACACACGCACGCACAATTCAACTTTCAGCAAGAGAATTGGACAAGTTAACAAATTAAAAAATGGTAAAAAAAAAAATAGCAATTGAAGAGGCCAGTAAATGAAATGGCAGTATTCTTAATAAACACAGAATAAGTGGGGATAATTAAAAAAAAAAATACTGTGTTAACCATATAAGAAGACGACGCATACTATCAAAAGGCCCAACACAATAGCCATCAAAAATAATGAGAAACCTTAAAACATTAATAAGCTTATACCGAGTTGACCTCACCGACAAACAATCCTTTCTACCATAGGCACAAGGTCTGAAATTTTGGGGGAGGGGGCCAGGCGATTAGATCAACCAGTATGCAACTGGTATTTAATTTATCAACACCGAAAGGACGTAGCGACAGGCGAAATACCGCTAAGCATTTCGTTCAGCGTGTTAACGATTCTGCCAGCTTGCTACCTTGACTTACCGATCAATAATACAACTATATTACCAATTTCAGATGCAAAATTCGCAAAAATTGAAAACGTTCACAAAAGTGAAAAAAAATAGGTGAGGTTTGTAAAGGAGCCACTGACATTTATTTTAATATCTCCTCACCTAGCGATCTGAAATTAAAGCCAATAATATCTAGTCCTGCATGCCAAACCCATCGCCTTAAGGAATTTTTGTATATCCCATTAGAGCGACTCGATAAACCTAGTTCTGACGAGTCGCCTATTCAGCTAAGCGATTTATAGGTGTGAAACCAATGGTCACTCTCTGGCCAGTCATAACAAACGAACTTCTAAACACTACACACGCGCGCGCGCACGCACATACATACATACATGCACGAATACTAATACATATATATGCACATATATATATATGCATACACGTACGCTCACATACATACACGCATACAACTCGTTTGTTTTTCTGATTTTAGTTGCGTGAGATGTGTTTGTAATGCATTGTGGGAATGTATCTGTGTAAAACAAAACGAAAACAATGTTTTGCTTAATAAAATTGGGAATTACAAATATTATCTTTCAGTGTTTACATTTTTTTTTTCCTTTTGTGCGTTTCTTTGAAAATTCTATCTACAATCGTCATCACTGTATTTGTAATAAACTCGTGTTTATCACTGATCAGATAGGAATAGCAAATACATTCTTTGTGAAAGAAGCTGATGAGATACGAAAAATGCATTAAAGTATCATTAATAAATTTGTTTAGACAATAGAGTTGCAATAGTATCTTTAAAAAAAAACGATATAAATCCTAAATACTTGTGTTTAGGATCTATATATTGAAAATATATGTATGCATTTGTGTGGGCGTATACTAAAAATAGAATAAACACGGAACAGAACTTGTCCCGACTTCATATATTTTCACATGTATACATACGCACACATATATTCGATATCTATATATTCACATACATATACACAGTTACACGCATATACACACACACACACACATTCAATATCTATACAATCACACATCATATTCGCCGGACATTGTCCATCTGATTACCATTTATTCCGTAGTCTTCTAAATCATTTGGATAGAAAAAATATGAATTTTGTAGACGATGTCAGAACAGTACCAGAGGAGTACTTTTCTTCACGGAAAAGTGAATTTTTGAAGAGGGGCCTTGCAATTCTACCAGATAGATGGAAGACCATTATAGAAAACGAAGGAGAGTATATTTTAGATTAAAAAAGAACTTTGTTTATCTTAATTTTGAAAAATAAAAAAAGCATTAAAAAACCCACATTATATCAGGTCATCACATAAGTTCTGCCCGAATTTTGAATAAAGAAAACAAGTGATCAAATGTTGTATTTAATTGAAATTTAATCATCAATGTACTTTCCTTGATTATCTATAACTTCCTTCCATCTACTTACAAGCTTTTAAATCCCATCAATGTAAAACTCCTTTGGTTTCAAAGCGAAGAACTCTGAAATGTCAGTTTCGACCTCCCCCTGGCTTGCGAAAGTTATGTTCCCAAATGATTCTATAAACTACGAAACAAATGGTAGTCTGAAGGAGCAAGGCCGGGAGAATAAGGTGGATGAGGAATTTTTTCCCAACCAAGCTCTTCGATCTTCTGTGATGTGATCTTTGCAGTGTGGGGTCGCGCATTGTCCTGATGAAACATCACACCTTTTCGATTCACTAAAGCAGGTCTTTTTTCTTCAAAGCTTGGTTCAAACGCTCTAGTTGCTGACAGTAGACTTGAGCATTGATTGTTGCATTAGGTAATAATAATTCAAAGTGAATTACTCCTTTGCAATCCCACCAGATAGACAGAAGAACCTTTTTTTCCATGAAGTTCCCTTCTCGGTTGTGGTTGAGCTTTTTCCCTTTTACCAAGCCACTGTTTACGACGTTTAATATTTCGATAGAAGATCCATTTTTCGTCACCAGTCAAAAGTCTATCCAAAAATGGTGAAATGAGTTCGCGAGAATGGAGAGAAGAGCAGATGTCAACTCGGGATTTGCGGTTGCTTTCGGACAATTCATGTGGCACCCATTTTCCAAGTTTAGGAACCTTTCCAAGTTGTTAAAGATGACGATGAACAGTTGCATGGTTTAAACTAAGGTTTATTGCCTATTCTTCAACTGATAATGCAAGATTTTCTTCAATTAATGCCTCGAGGAGCTTATCATCAAACTCAACTGGACGTCCTGTTCGATTTTCATCTTCAAGGCTGAAATCTCCACTTCTGAATTTTGCAAACCATC
>NC_068982.1:175353294-175354216 GCF_001194135.2 Octopus bimaculoides | reverse complement strand
CTGATATATGGGATGACATAATATATATATATGTGTGTGTGTGTGTGTGTGTGTGTGTGTGTGTGTGTGTGTGTGTACAGATACATACTTCTTCCTCTTGGGTAATTTTTCACTCGCAGATTCCCTTCGATTTAGATGACCTAACTCGATCAATATCGAGCTTTTGAAAAACTATAGTTCAGGAAAATC
The DNA here is from genome assembly GCF_001194135.2 of Octopus bimaculoides. Lineage (NCBI taxonomy): Eukaryota > Metazoa > Mollusca > Cephalopoda > Octopoda > Octopodidae > Octopus > Octopus bimaculoides. Next base: position 175,354,027 of record NC_068982.1, on the reverse strand, counting down.
TAAAGCCAACTTCATGAGGATTAGCAAAACAGTTCAATCCAAGACATACATCGATCATAAAACACCATCACGAACTAGGAAAAGTGCCTAAACTTGGTCAGACTGCTTCTCAGTTTTATCAAAAAGTTACCCTCTACTAGTCATTGACGAATATACTTGCTGCCGAACCTTTCCTTCATCACATGTGATGAAAGTTGGTCTTCTATAATCATACCCAATGGAACCGACAATGGTTGGCACCCAAGGAAAAAAAGAAAATCTATCCCTCAACGGGACAACATCAGAAGAAATTTACACTCAGTGCTCAGTGAGATATGAAGGTGTCGTCTGTCACGAAGTGTTAAACGAAAATGAAATAGTTGATGCAGAGAAGTAGTGTCAATTTGAAGCATTGTACAAAAATTTACAGAAAAGCGCCTAACAATCTTACACGAGAATGCAAAACCATATATTACCCAAGCCACTCAAGAAAAAGACTATAACACTAAATATGGAAGCTCTGCTACATTCAGATCATCGTAACATTATGTAGAGGGAAACAATTCAATAATTGTGAAGAGATTACAATTATTTTGAGTGTTTCTTTGCTTCGAAACTTCAAGAATTTTATGCCCGGGGTGTCAACAATTTGCCAAAAAAAAAAAAATGGGATTATGTTTTCAACAATGAGGAGAATATTGTTTTGACAAAATATAACAATTAAGACCAAAGAATTATTTGTTTCTTTCCCACC
>NC_068982.1:175346079-175353269 GCF_001194135.2 Octopus bimaculoides | reverse complement strand
TTTCCAAAACACACACACACACACACACACGCACACACACACGTTTGTTTTTATGTCGAGTTACAATAAAACAATTTTCATGAAACTGAAGAATTACTCCATACGTTTTTCTAGAATACATATTTATTCCTTTTTCACAAGAATAGTGACAGCAACTTCAAAGCAGGCCGAAGCATCGAAGTCACTGTCAATATATATATCAAGGCGGTGAGCTGGCAGAGACGTCAGCACGCCGGGCGAAATGCTTAGCGGTATTTCATCTGTCTTTACGCTCTGAGTTCAAATTTCTCCGAGGTCGACTTTGCTTTCAGTCTTTCGGGGTCGATAAATTAAGTACCAGTTACGTAATGGAGTCGACCTAATCGACTGGATCCCTCCCCCAAAATTTCAGGCCTTGTGCCTGAAGTAGAAAAGAATATATGTATCAGGTCATCCCATAAGTAATGTCCGAATTTTGGACAAGGGAAAAAGTCATATAATTTTACATTTTATTAAAATTTAATCCTGTATATAATTCCTATCATTATCGATTGACTTCCTTCCATCTACTCATCAGTTTTTAAAACTCCATTGGTGAAAAACTCCTTTGGTTTTGATGAGAAGAAGGAAGAGAGGACAGTTTCAACCTCTTTCGGGCTTTTGCGCACTAATTCATCTAAATGATTCTGTAAGCTTTGAAACAAATGGTAATCAGAAAGAGCGGGGTCCGGGAAATAAGGCGGGTGAGGGATATTTTCCCAGCCAGGTTCTTTGATTTTTTTCTGCTGTAATCTTTGCAGCCCGGTGTTTTGCACTATCATTATGAAACACCACTTCCTTATTAAAGCCATTCTTTCTTCAAAGCAGCATCCAAACGCTCTAATTGTTGGCAATAGGTGTGAGTAGTATTTGTTGCATTAGTTGGTAGCTGCTCAAAGTAACTGACTCCAATGCAATCACACCAAACAGAAGGAAGAACCTTTTTTGCATGGAGTTCCTTTTTGAGATGTGGTTTAGCCTGTTCTGCACAACTAAGCTATTGCCTGCGTCGCTTAATATTTTCATTAAAAATCCATTTTTCATTACCAGTCACTAATCTGACCAAAAATGCTAAGTTACGTTCACGAGTGTGAAGAGAATAGCAGAGGTCCACTCGTGATTTTCACCCGGTTTGTCAAATCCTGGGGAACCCATTTTCCGAGTTTGTGTAACTCTTTAAGCTGTTGAAGATGACAGTGAACAGTCGAATGGCTTGAATTGAGCTTGCTTGCCAATCCTTCAACTGACATGACATTATCCTCCTCAAGCTCTGACAAAAGAGATTCATCATCAAACTCAACAGGGCATCCTATTTGTGGCTTCTCTCTTCGGCTAAAATCACCATTTTCGGACTTTGCAAACCATCTTCTGCAACTTATTTTATTCTAGAACTCTCCCTGATAAACAGAATGTATATTTTGGGCTGCTTCTACTGTTTCCCTTTCTGAACTCATAAAGCGTTATGTGCCTTAAATGTTCCTTCGATACGTCCATCTTTGAGGGGTTAATGTTGATAATTAATTCAGTTAGATTATTCTATAAAAAATTATATTAAGTTAAATGTTTCCAAATTCATATGAGTCTCAATCAATACCATTTGACATTCAGAATACTGTAAAATTTGATAGAAAATGTGTTTGAAGCGGTGTACAGATATTGTATATTGAGAAAAAGTAGGTGGTCAGAATTTTGGAGAATAGTCCAAAATTCTGACGGCCTCCTTTTTCTCAATATACATATAAAGGTGGCGAGCTGGCAGAAACGTTAGCGCCACGGGCGAAAAGCTTAGCAGTATTTCGTCTGTCTTTACGTTCTGAGTTCAAATTCCGCCTAGGTCGACTTTGCCTTCTATCCTTTCGGGGTCAATATATCAAGCACTGGGGTCGATCTAATCGACTGCCCCCACTCCAAATTTCGGGCCTTGTGCCTAGAGTGGAAAAGAATATATATGTATATATATATACATACTAGCTGACGTACACGGTAACTCCGGGGAAAGCGGAGCATATACCTTGGTTCCGTTCTCATAATTGTTTCGCTATTCCAATAAGAACAATACAAAGTATGTAGCCCTTAGAACGGTTTTTGTGCGTTTACAGAGAATACCAAACTGTCTTACACAGCAGGATCTTGTTTTCAGGAATTCCAAATAAGTTATGAATACCCAAATTGTGAAGTCAGTTATGTAATAACATGAAATTAGTTACCCGATAGTAAAAATTCAAATAAAGTAGTCCCGAAAAGGGCGTTATGCGTTCCCAGAGTCTATAGAACTTAGGAGGAAATACTGATAAGGTATGTATATTAAAATCGTGAAACATGTTACGCAATAACAGGCTAATCAGATATGAGATAATAACAATTCAAAGTAAATAACTCTTAAAGGGCTTTTGTGCGTTCCCAGAGAATATTACCCTCAGTGGCGCTAGTGTTGGTATATTCGTGAATAAGTCACTAACCGAAATAAGTGGAGCTATTGTTTAGGAAAATACTATTTACTTGTTTAAGGGTTGTACTGGATAAATTACGAAAATAACTCTAACAGTTGAAATACTAAGAAATAAGCATACTCAATTTGATTTATACCAAATGATTTAGAAAAATGAAGTGTTATTTCCCTTGCAGGGGCCCTATAATCCATTTCTTTTCAACAATCTGAATATGCTATGAGGTTTCTAGACATGAGTTCTACTCACGTGTCAAGCTTCATCAAAAGCGATAAAGCGATGTAGGAGGAGTTGGCTAACAACTCCATAAACATATCCACAGACAGAATTTCCCACATATGTAGTAGATATATGTCCACACAGACCGACGGACAGACAGACACACACACCATGTGGTTGGTAAGCAAGCTACTTAACACACAGCCACTTAAAGTGGATGTTGTATTAGAACACAGAATACTGCGTTATTTACAATGGAGGCATCTCTCATATGAACTTGTAGTGCATAAAAGCACTAATGCTTATATCGCTGGCGGGTGACACCGTCCACTATGGCCGTCAGAACTGCAAGAACACGTGATTTCGGCTTTGTTTGGCCTTGTAAATAACAGACGTCTGTCTAGACATAGCAACTGATTCCCTTGTTAACGATATATAGAATCCTAGTGTCTATTCAGGCCCTGGTGTCGCGTAGTGAATTACAAGTCTATATAAGAGGGCTTCTCATGGCATATGACGCAAGTATTCTGTGTTCTAACACAACGGCCACTTAAAGTGGGAGATAAATATTACCCCTTGGTATTAATACTGCTTTTGTCGCTATTAATTATGTATATATCAGAGAGAGAGAGAAAGAGAAAGGCAGAGAGAGAAACCCTGGGTTGTTGGGTTAGAAGACCAAATATAGAACTCTCTCAAACTGCTTTAGAGAGGCGAATTTTTTATAACTTGTGATAGGTATTATCATCCAGAATTATATTACAAATCCAAAACAGAAGGGCAACAACTACTAATTTCAAAAGCAATCTGGAATACAATTATGCATGATATGTAGCTGGTTCGCTGGTGTTCACTTGCTCTGATGTTAAAATATCTTTGCATGTTTTTGAGGACACAGTTACTTACATATCTACAAACAAACTCTATGATGACCCACGAACAAAGATAAATGCAAGCTTTCAATTGAGAAAAACAATCATCAGATAAAGGAAGAGAACTTACAAAATAGTCAGCGAAAATACTGCCAGTGGCAACATTCTTCCTCAAGGGCAATAACAACATTACAATCGGAAAAGCAATTTCTAGAAGTAAATGTGAGCTTTTACAAAATAAAAATAGGTGGGGCCATTGTAGAAGATCGGGCCTTTGAAAATAAGACACAATCCTAAAGTATTCTATTCAATTGGAAAAAAAGCTTAGGGATGCTGTTTCATCCCTGAGCTCACTGAGTGGTGAAAGCAACATTCTTCATAATGATACCAAAGATATAAGAAATAGAGGTGATTTTACAGAAACAAGACTGCTGTTTTCAATGATTCTAATGCTGTTAATTTAAGCAGCATTAATGAAGTAAAGCCTCAGTATATCCTTCCTGATGCCATATCCTTCCAGTGCGGACATCATTTCGGCAGAATATAGAATTAAAATCAATTCAGCTGTAAGCTTTCATAGGTTCCTTGCTAGTATTCTCAAGGAATGCCGATATCATCTTATATCTACTCTCGCTAATCTCTGGTTTCTGTGGTAGCAGAGACTGCTTGACATAGCTTCTGTATATTTAAAATGTCGACATTTTAAATATTTTGACATTTCAAATGTTCTGGGAGAAACTCCATTACCTATGTTGTATCTTGACCTCAGTTTCAAAGTGAACAAAACCTTGCATGTCGTGATCGACGGAGTTTACTCAAGATCAGCAAAAGCCATTAGTGGTGTACCCCATGGTTCTGTGTTGGTTCAATTCTACTTATTTACATAAATGACAATACAAATGATATCATAGTAAAATGAGAAAATAAATAAATAAAAAACAAGTTTGCAGTTGGCTATGATCCAGAAAGCAATCGGGAATTTGTGACGCCAGTCGATTGGCGAAAAACTTCGTGCTGCTGAAGGTGGAAAAACTCTGGACAACAAACTAAGCTGGAGTCACACATCAACAACAAAGTCAATATCAGGTGTTTTGTAGCAGCCTCTTGCTCTTGGATCGCAAATGCATCGCATTCAAAGTTTAATGGGGTGTAGCGGTCACGAGTCAAAGAAAGGCTGCACTTCATGTCGATATTACTGTTCTTTTCAATTCCTCAAGAAGCATACCCATGCATAGCCTTTTAGTATGATGAGTATTTCACGTCCAAGTGTTCTTTGAGGTATTCTTGTCCAGCAGTTTAGAGTTGTCTAGGAGATCATGAGGAAGAGAATATTTCCTGAGGAGCTCGCTGCCAACACATAGAATGTTGTTGTCTTCGCTTTTCAGCATTGAGTTTCAGCACTGTTGTTCAGTACGTTCTTTCTGAAACATACAACATTCGAAGACTGTTTGCACTAATGTCAAGCCTCTACCTCCATCTCTTATTAGATAGAAACCTGTCAGTTTCACTTTCTGTGGAAGTTTCCATTTGATGTCGGGATCTTGTGTGTTTTATTGTATGTTTTATTGACTGCAGAATCAGTCAAGTATTCTAAATGTCGGTATCAGCACTGGTACTGCAAATTCATTGTGAGAGATTGTCTTGTAAGAGGAAAGTTTGGATTGCCATACTTTTCTAAGTTTGGTGTAATATTCCCGATCGCTATTTTTATTCACAGCATCTTTATATGAGATGTATTCATCAATGCTTAAGTAGTTTAGCATTGTGACTGCGTGGTAAGAAGTTTGCTTCTCAACCACATGTTCCTGTCCCATTGCGTGGTTCCTTGGACAAGTGTCTTCTATAATAGCCTCGGGCCGACAAAACCTTGTCAGCGAATTTGGTAGACGGAAACTGAAATAAGTCCGCCGTGCGTGTGTACGTGTGCGCGCGCGCACGTGTATGTCTCCCACCACCGCTTGACAACCGGTGATGGTGTGTTTACGTCTCCTTAACATAGCCTTTCACCGGTTGAAAATGTACAAGGCTTAAAAAAGATAAGTCCTGGAGTCGATTTGTTCGGCTAAAATCCTCCAAGGCGGTTCCCTAGCATGGTCGCCGTCAAAATAGGAAATACAGAGAGACCGTCGGTACACAGCTTTCGGGTAACTGATTTTTCACGGTCAACATCGAAATACGAACATTTCTTCTCGCTAAATTCCATTCTTAAGTGAGTTGAAAATGTTTCTAATCCCAACTGGTTTTTAGCATTGCAAACACTTTTAGCAAAAATCTTCAGGTCATCCAGGAAGAAATTGGGGCTTACATTGGTATATCTAACAGTTGCAGACCTTAGCATATTGCCACTAGATTTAATAACAGATATAATGGATTCAGTGCCAAAATAAGCAGTATTATAGAAAGACTATCTCCTTGGAAAATCCCGTTTGTAATATTCATAACATTGGAGACGAGCGATCTGCTCTCACTTGTAAAGGATTGTTGTTCAGGTCATTGTGAGCCTCTCAATGGCAATAACTAAGGTAGCAGGTAGTTTTGCCAAGCGCATTGACTTCAGCCGCAATGAGTGGGAAATAGAGTAGAACTCTTACCTATAATCGTGCAGTAATGCCACAAAGTTTCTAAGGTGTTTTCTTACTTCAGATAGGGTAGCTTTGTTTGTCAAAAGATGTGCTGCACAGTTTCACACTCACTTCTTTCTGCCTGCCTGTTCATCAGTCACTATGTTGTTGGACTCACATTGATCCTGGAGAAATTGGTTGAGACAGGCAGTGTAAAATTTCTACATAATGTTTAGGTAAGCAATGAACCTATCGTTTTCTTCTTATGACCATTTCCTTCACCAGTTGTCGACTGGAGATCATTACAATTTCCAGTAACAGTCTCCTCAAACAATGCCAAACAGAATCGATGCTGTTTGACACCGCTTGAACTTTCCATTTCTTTCAGTCTATATTCAAGTTTACTGTTCTCAGTCATCCATGAAGTTACAACTTTTAGTTTGTAACCAATGATGTAGTTTGATCTCTTTCTTCTTGTAGTTATAATCTTGTGTTCAAAATCCTGTAATGACTCCTAGTAGCAACAATTGTATGTACGATTGTTTACACGCTCTAAACGAATGAAATGTCAGATGATTGTGAATTTGATTTTAAAGTTTCGGTGCATTATGATAAATAGCTTAGATGCTTCAGAAGTAGGCAATGACAGGAATAAATTCAACTTGGATTCAGATTTCTTTCGAAAGGTACGCGCATATACAGAGTAAATAGCAAAAGAAGATATCCGTTGATTGTTAAATTCTAATCAAAATGGACAAATAATTCATTCTATCAAGATGAATATTGATCATGTTAATTTTTTTAGCCTACCATTAGCAAATCTTTTTCAAGCTATCCTCATTATAGCGTAGCTTATGTAAGTATATCTATAGAATAGGAAATCGAAAGACTGCCATCTTTTCCTTACATCACCTATCACATCTCCCATCGTAACTCATACCTTACACAGCCATTTACATTAGCCATTTCTGAAGGAATGAAAAAGAAAGTATTAGAAAGAGAGTACGAGTCTGTCAATCTGCGTGCGTGCGTGCGTGCGTGCGTGCGTGCGTGCGTGCGTGCGTGCGTGCGTG
>NC_068982.1:175334870-175345883 GCF_001194135.2 Octopus bimaculoides | reverse complement strand
ATATATATATATATATATATATATATATATATATACATACACTAAAAAGCGGTGTGTCACTTCGTTCCCTTTCTTTTCGCACACGTTGGTCCTACCTTTTAACCATAAGGCGGTCAATTGATTTGCGTTATTTATTCCAGCTCCTTGTGTTCTAAGTTCAAATCCTAGAGATCAATGTCGATTTCCATTTATTCAGAGTTGATTAATAAAATACCATTCTAGGACAGAAGTTCAGTGGACACATTGAAATGTACTGGCTGCAATGAAGTATTTGCTCCGGCTCTTTGCACTCGAGTTCAAATTCTGCTATTGTCTCCCTCTAGATAATCCATACTACTATAGACACAAAGTCCGAAATTTTGGAGGAGGGGGTTAGTCAATTGCACCAACCTCAGTACTTGACTGGTGCTTTATTTTATGGAACTCGAAAAGATGAAAGGCAAAGTCGAACGTAGAACTTAATGCCGGAATAAATGCCGTTAAACATTTTGTTTGTCGCGCTAACGATTCCGCCAGCTCATCACTTTAGGCTTCTTTGAATCATAAAATTAATCCATTATCCAGTTTAAAACTACCGGCGGATTTTGGGTTCATTTACAGGAATCTACTCTGATGTAAGTACTCTGGTCCAGTTTTGGGATTGACGATACCCTCTTCCCTCTAAACCTTCCAGTCTTGTAGACTCTAAAAATAGGCATGAGTACAGTCATTCCTCCCAAGGGATATAAAATGTTCAAATCTCTTCATTGTGTTTCTGCACAGATCTTTTTCCCAACATTGCTTCATTTGTAATAAAGTAAAGGGTCCTTACTAAAAACTTTAAACATTAAGGCCTTCTCTCGACTGTTTTTGTTAATCTCAGCCTTCTTTTGTAATGAATTCTACCATATTCGTCTTGCTAGTGTGGAGGGATCGATTCAGTAGGTCCTTGTACCTAACTGACATTTTTTATCTCGGCACAAATAGACGTAATATCCCTTAAGAATACTGCAGTCAAAGTCAGTTTGTTTCTTAATACAAAGAAGTCTGAGTACATAACCATCAATGAGGGTGAAAGCCAGCCATACGCTAATTTATTCCAATCAAGAAAATCCGTGACTTCAAATGCCTTGTTTCTGACTATAGCATAATTTCCCTACAACCAAAGGACTAGCCTGGATTATTGTAGCAAATTTCAATGTAAATGGCAATCAAATATCTCTAAATGAACAAAACTGGCCTTCTTCGAGGCATGTGTAGAGACGTTTTGCTTGACGTTCCGGTACTTGTTTTGCGTTTATGAGTGTGGTTTGTAGATTTTTGCTTTCTTCAAGAATGAATTATTGTATGAAATTCTCTTGAATTCAGTTTCATAATTACTGAATCAATTGGTGCTCTTCTTCAATCACTGAAGAGGTATTAATTCTACATTGTCCCAATTTTGTCTCCAAGGTGTAACTCCATTTCAATATTGACTTTAGATCTTCGGTTTGTCTTGAAATTTCAGATGCCTCAGTTGATTTGCGTTTTTCGTGCATTGGAGTTCGTTTTATTTCCTTTCTGAATTTGTCCAAAATATTCTTCTCTACGTTTTCTATGTGGTTCAGATTTATTAAGACTAAGTTAAGGCTAAGTTTAATTTGTAATTTCTTAGGAAGAATAATCGGTTTTGTGTAAATCAAATGTCCATGTTTCGCCTTTTACATGTTCCAAAAGGGGAACTTGAGAGTTGTGACGTTTTGGTTTAATTCAATATATTGCAAATATGTATTGTCATTTTGTTTTGCTTTCGAGTTTTGTTCCTGATTCCGTTACGTTATATTCTATACGGTTTTACATGATTGTTTTAGTGTTTGATTAACCTCAGCCTGTTGACTTCGGTGTTCTCCCTCGTTGATTTTTTTTGTCAGTTTAGTTCTGTATTTAATAACCTTTTATCCTGTCAGAAGTATGAATTTAGAGGAGACTCCTGTTTGTTACTTTAAACTTGTTTGTTCGTAATATTAACGTTTCGATCAGATTCTGGAGGCGTTTTCGTTCCGAACGTGATAAATATGTACAGGAAAAATAACTTTTCTTACACGACTAGATGTAGAAAGAAAAACCGAATTGAAAATAAGTTTGAAGGCTTTAAGAAAATTTATTTACACTTACTTAACCGGCTTCATCATTTCATGGTTTTCAAAAGTAGCGTGAGAGGGAAAGTCCTGTACTGTATTTGTCCATGACTAAATTTTTGTGAGTATTTAGCACAGAAATTTCGTGTGTGTGTGTGTGAGAGAGAGAGAGAGAGAGAGAGAGAGAGAGAGAGAGAGAGAGAGAGAGAGAGAGAGAGAGAGAGAGAGAGAGAAAGAGAGAGAGAAAGAGACAGAGAGCAAGGAAAATAATCCATCAAATATACCGGATTTGTAATCGAGAGCATTGTAATATGAACTTCGAAACTAAAACAAATGCACATATTACAGAGATTCGTATAGTTTTGAACACTCAATACATCTGAACAGACCGTGTCTTAGAAGGTTTAGGAATATTTATTAACATTCATATGTAAATTAATTATAAACTAATTATAAAAATAGAAAGATTGAGTCAACAGACATATGAATGCTGTTGATATGTAAAACGGTATTAGAAGATAATAGGCGAAAAACAAAAACCTTGAAAACTACATTAATCGATTATTATATAAAGAAAAAGCAATTACGGGAGTTTGTTTTCCGTAATCGATGTAGGATGTAATATATCTACTATCACTGGTTGTGATATATCAATAAAAAAGAAAGGATGATATACCAATAAAAATTGTATCATCTTTTATAAAAGATGACACTTCAATAAAAAGAACGAAATAAACACTGATGTACAGTGATAGGCAGTACAATAATACACATCGTGAATCTAAGTAAAATTTCTTTCTGGTTCATTGTGAAACAGAATAGTCTTCTGTACCTCAGAACGAATGAAACATTATGAACGTACTACTTTTGATCAGGGATGACATAGAGCTAAGGACAATTTTAACCACCTTCGCCAAGTTCTAGCACCACTGATTACAACCCTGAACACTGGAGGGAGTTGTTAAAGATCAGTGGGGCCAAGGTAAATCGTTGAATTCAATAGAAATGGGTATCAAGCAGTATGGCAATTAAGCGATAAGAATCTTCTCCAAGGTGTAAACCTTTGGTATTTCCAAGGGATTTGGTGTTAGAGGAATGTATGAGGGGTTACTTTCATCTCCAAAAGATAGCGTACTTATAGTTAGATCTAGCTCCAAGATGTCAAGAACTTTGTTGAAATCATTTGATCTGCATGCCATTAGCTATGTCATTATGATCTAGCATAATAAAAATCTCTTATGTGCGATATTAATTATCTTTCTCCATTAAAACCATGGATTGAAAATACACCTAGAAGTAATCCCTTGAAATTCAGTAATAGCATCAATTAGGCGCATTTTGCATTCCTTGCTAGAGAAAAACAACACGAAAAGATCACTAAGTGTAGGCTAAACAAGTTTCGAAATATTTTTACTGCCCACATTGCACTAAATGCAAACTCTGCATGACATGGTGTTGCCAATGATTGCAGCTCCGATTAAAATGTCCTGAAACTATGGTTCATTTATAAAAGCTGATACCCTTTCATACAGCACACGGACAATAGAAAAAGAAAAGTCGACGACAACAACAACAATGATAAACAAGTTACTTCCCGATCGCGTCCTTTCATTTTCTACATATATAACTGTTACAAGTTTCAGTCATACCAACATTTAAACTAGATGTCACGGCATATTTAATTAACAGAATGTAAATTATTAGAAGACATGTAGGATTACACTACTCTATATCTGCTGAAGATTAAAACTATTAAATAGTTTTTGGTCTTTTTTAGTAACCTGATAAATTAGATTCCATGTTTCAAATACCTATTCATATGACATAAGAGAGAGAGTAGATAGATATATAACCCCAGGTCAGATTTATGGCTCGAAAGATAATTGCAATCCACAGACTAATTGTACCAGATATGTCAAGTATCGCTATAGCTCATTCCGACATGTAATGGATATTCGCGTGGAATGCAGTGAAGCAGTTGGTTCATTATGTCACATAGCAGTATAGAGAAAACTAGTCGTGTGCAGCTAAGCATTGTATTTGTGACTTATGAGGTAACTGATGCTGCTGCTATTTTTAAACGGTTTTTTTTCCATGTTTGTCTAGAGCGGTTAGTACAGTTTTTAAGATAGCGTTTTAGTAGTATTCTGTGGTTATAAAGGTGTTGTTTTTGTGGGAATGATTGTACATATAATGGTACTGTGGTGGTTTGGATTTACTATGACAGTAAACTGTGCTTTCCCCATGTCCGAGGCGTTATTATTTATCACATTATAGTATATCCCCGGCTCAAGAAGTATTGTGATAGACATCTAGCCAGTTTAACACCTAGTCGTTACCCACGGATTGATTTATTCTCCAGTTACATGAAGATCATACCACATTGCAGACTAATATAATGTGAGGAATCATATGGAGGCTCAATTTGATAGCCTGGATGTCAATTTCTCTTCGGTCTATATCTCTACACTTATAAACTTTGGTCAGTGGATATGGGCAAAATGAACTCAGCTAGAACACGACAGTTGATGTTCCTTTGCACTTATCTTTAGTGGCATGCATTCCTGCACGAATTAAGTATAAAACCTATGAATAGCCTACGGGCTTTCGCATGTTATTCATCTTTACCATTCTAAAACAAAGATACCCCACCAAATACTGGAGTTTCATATTTGCTTCTATAACATTTCCAACAAAGTATTTTGTTTTTCTCTCCTAAGCCTTCGATTTAGTGCACTTAGTACAACGATAAGGACACATCCGTTCCTAGATACGACACTGGTTTATTAAAAGAAGCCTTTTTCCTGCTGGAGCACTTCAACTTAGCATTACCAGACAGCTAACAACTCAATTCCACAACGCAGCCGTTGCCTACAGGGATACGTTTCACTTCTCTTCGTACATACAGATAAGTGGACTTGACCGTTGATGGTAATGCTTTTTTTTTTTTTGTCACAGACACACGTAACGGAAGCGAGAAGATAAACATTGCAAAAATTTACGTTGTCAATAATGGTTCTTTATCGAATCGGCTAGCTGCAATTCCATTGCAGAAAATCGGGTATCAATAATCCAACAAAAAATCCTAACTTACTAATGAGCTTTGAAATATTTTTTTAACTATACTAATGAAATCTTTGATGTTTCGTTAGTGATTTTCCTCGTGAGTCAATAATGACAACTTTCTCATCGTATTTCACTATTTTCTTTTTCTTTGCATCATTCCAAATAATTATTTTACCTACCCTGTGCTGTCCATTAATATCTACCGCGTTAATTATATATACATGGATTTTTTCACCAAACTTTCTTATCTGTTTCAATCATGCAAATCAAATTTTTACCATGCTAATGGTTATTTTTATTATGTTACCATGCTAATAATTTCTTTCCCTTTTTACATTGAAAATTATTTTCTTCTGTGATATGTCAATATGACATTGACGATGTCAAAATTTAGTTATTGTCGCGTCACTGAAAACTAGTTCTTGGGATTCTTTTGCACTATACACTTACCAATAATATATTTTTGCATAAGTCAGAGAGGTGCTAACGATACTGATGCAACGAACGTTGTTTTAGTATTTGAAAATAAATGCCTGCCAGAAATACGTGGACGAGGTGATGCTTAGTATTGAAAAGTGAAGTGCGAATATGGCACAGAGTTGAAGAGACGGGGAAAAGATTGATTAGTGTGTTGAGGGTGATGTGAGGGATTTAAAAAGTGTGCAAGCAGCCAACGAGTTCGAGGTCGATGGAAGCCGTTGTAGCAGTGGGAGAAAAAGCGGCGCGTGCGCGTGTGTGTATATCTGTGTTTGTCTCCCCTACCCACCGCTTGATATCTGAAGTTCGTGCGGTTATTGCCCCTTTAACTTAGCTGTTCGGCAAACAAAACCGATAGAATAAGGGTCGAGCTTAAAAAGAAAATAAGTGCTGGGGTCGATTAGTTCGACTAAAATTCCTTAAGGCGGTGCCCCAGAATGGCCCTATTCTAATGATAAAGAAAATAAAAGATAAATATAGACGCAATACCACTCGATATATGAAATGATGCGCTACTTTAATGTGGGCCTTCTTAATCGGGACTGCTTCAATGACTTCCTTTTACTGAAAGTATGTTCTCATATAGTTTACAGAATTTTTAAAGTTACAATTGCGAAAAAGACATTGCATTAGAGAGGAGTCGGTCTTGATAGTTGGAAAGCAATGATTTATCATAATTTCGATTATCATTTTTTCATGCTTCTTCGTGAGGACTGCTAACCGTATCAGTATGGTATCAAAAATAGATGGATTAGAGTTTCACCTCTCTGTTCAAGGCTCCTAACTCTCAACGCTCAAATTTACAAAGCAGGAAATTACTGTATAACCAGAGGAATTCTAACCAAGTAGACATGATCAAATGCATTCCAGTAGACATCACCTAAGGTTTTTTCCTCAACCAATGATGTATGATATTCTCTGTCTTTCCTTTAAGTGCCCAGGACTTTGAGGGTCAATGGTTGCTATTTCAAGCAGGTCTATCGACTGCATAGTCGATATTAAGTGTGTGTAAAAATCAATGGCTGGTAGACAATTTCTTGCTGTAAACAGCGGCAAAGCTATCAAATTGACAACTACTTTGAAAATCTATAGAGGCAAATCTGCTTCTTATCCAGATGAACATTTATCACTCAACTGCTTAACACTGAGGAAACTAGAGAGATAACGAGGGAACAAGAGAAATAACAGTCAAATCACACTAGAGTGTCTTAGAAAGAGAAAGGCACCAAGGTTGTGTAATCCTAAAAAAAATCCTAAGGAAATGTGATGGTTATGGCTATATTGCTTTTGATCTAGAGTGACCTGAAGCCGAAGAATACCAGCAGCGACTTTGGAAACCAAGCAGAAGCATCGGTTCCTTTTATCATAGTGATTCAAAAAACATTTTAAGCCTATTTTTTATCATAAATTGCCTTTTCGTACTAAATTAACTATATATTGTAAATATATGAATGTATATTTTGCCATTGATTGCAAATGATTTTTTTAGACTAGCTTTGTTAATTTCTACACTGTTTTGCTAATGATTTGCAATTGATTTATGCTTATTTTTGTTATTTTTTTCTTTACTACACTATTCATTTTAAAACAAATGCCAGACATACCTAAGGGAATTTGATATCAAACTAAGGATAATGCAGTCTTCTGATTTAAACATTAATGCTAAACCTATTAACAGCCCTAAATCTCATATAGTTATCATAGGTTAAAATGATTTCCCTTCAAATAACATTCAGTATCCAGATGTCTCATTTTGTAGTGTACTTCTGGAATGTTCAAGCAAAGCTACCACACGTCTTGTCTGCGACAGACGATGTGTAGGATTGCTTTGCTGAATTACTGTGTGTTGTGCGGCGAATAACAAGAGACACCATCGGAAATGGTGCACAACAGAAATCGACACAACATCGATAGCCGTTATTAAAAATAGTTACCAACAAAATATGGCAAATAATTAACATCTGGAACAAAGTAATCAATAATACAAGAGTGATGCATTATGTTTGCAAAGAAGACTAGAATACAACTTCCTGTAATGTGGGTGGTAGACCTAACCCGTCGCCCTGTTTAACACCATTTGTCCGATACGTTCCTGTAGCTAAGTTACCCTTTTACAATAATTTATCCTATAACCTCAGTGATTCATTGAAGTGGGTGACACCTCACTAAAGACACTCATAAAGCAAGTGGTTATGCATTTTACTTTTTGTATTTTTTAAAATCAATATTAATCTTTTTCTTTATTCTAATATTTTCTTCGAAGTTATTGATAGTTCTTTTTTCTCCATTATATGGCCTTTTGTCCAGTTCCAAGTGCCGCTCATATTCGGAATATTTATCCTAGATACCTGTGCCTTGTAATTCAGCGTTTAGCTCCATGATCAACGAAGAATTGGAAACTTGGAGTCACAACAGAAAGTAATTACATCACTTATAAAAAATGATTGCTCGATAGTATTAAATACTTCTTCCACGCATTTGCGTGTGAGATATATATACTTCTTCCACGTGTGTGTGAGTATATATATATATATATGGTTTATTGTAGGATCAACAAAAAAGTACTCTGTCCAAAGAGAGACAAATATCATTTAACGTACACAATATTTAAAATAAAAGCTACTAATTGTTTCTTGGCATAGAGACAGTGGGATTAGGCAGATTTATATAATGTGCCTTGTGTCTTCAAGCAATATTCAGGCTCAGAGCACATTGTTAGTTCTCTTTGGAAACCAGAAAGCGGGTACAGGAGAAACCACGAAGAAAAGGTGAAAAGTGGAATGAGGAAACAAAGGGTGAATAAAATCGGAAAAAGAAAGACACGTCAATAAAAATAAAGCCACTAAGTTTGCAAGCCACGTATGGAGTCTGAAGACCAACCACATACCGCGTGCAATCAGGTAGAGAATTGTAGAGATATTTATGCCTTATGTAAATGGAACAAAGCGATGCAAATTATACATAGCTGAAGGACTATACGAAGAATTTTACTACACTATTTAATTCCAGATCTGAAATTTTCAGCAAATGCAAGCACATGGACAAACTTCTTTCGTTGAACACTCTCTCCGGATAGAGAAGCTATTCCACGGGCTTTTGTAGATCTCATCGTTGAATTATTCAACATCAGCTTAGATTAGTTATGTCTTGCGGTCAAAGGGCGCATAACTCTCAATTTTCTTCTTTTTTTCCGTTTTATTCACCTTTTGTCTTCTCATACCACATTTTGTACGAACCTTCTCGTTTTCTATAGTGGTTTTTCATGTACTAGCATCCTGGTTTTCCAATGCAACTAACTATGTGTCCCGAGCCCGAAGATTGCTTGGAGATAATAAGGCACGCTATACAAAGTTGCCTAATCAGTGTTTACGGCAAGAAACTATTAGTAGCTAATTTCAAATACTGCGCAAGTTAGATATCTATCTATACATACATACACTTCCACGTGTGTGCATATTACACACACACAAACACACAGGAAAGAATTTAGCATAGTTTTCGTCTCCCAAATTCTATTCACAAGACGAGTAGATATGAGAAGTCACTTGCCCAAATCACCGCGCAGCAGTATTGATGTCAGAATTATGTGATTGGAGAAGCAAACTTCTTAACCATGCAGCCAATGATAATATGATAATATAAGTCTCAAATACAATAATTTATATATAATTTGGAAAAGGTGACTGGAAAAGCAAAATGAAATTAGCGTTGGAAATGGTATTCCCAACGTTTCAAACACAGCCATTCTTCGAGGTTTTGATGACAAGTAGGCAGGTAAAAGCAGCAGAGTTTTACATTGTCTACGTTTGAGTAGGGGAAAACGTGAACTTGCATAGGTAGAAAGGAAGTAGTGGGGGAAAGCGAGGCCGAGAAAGATTGTGTATGAATCATATATGACAGACACATACCATGTGTTTAGAGAGTTACAAACCGAGATATTGTCAGAAAATTGGCATAGAATGTCATAAACTGAAAGGTACTGCAATGATATTATGAACTTTGTTACCCCGTTGCTTGGTTTATGAAAGCTAACCAGCCAGACATGTTTACATTACAAATGATGTTATGGTGTTTTCATATTTTCTATTATTTATTTTTTCTACTCTATTGTAGATTTGAAATAGTTATTTTCATTTTCGGTAATCTTTCACTTCGAAATAAAATTAACTCAGAATTTCAAATACTGTAATTTACCTCGTTAGTTGTTCACATGCGCGCGCACGTATACACACACACACACACACATATATATATATATATATATATATATATATATGAAAGGTTGGGAGTTGTTAAATGTTTTATAAATCGTAAGTTTTAAGGTTCGATCTCACTGCGTGGTACCTTGAGTAAGTGTTCTTTAACGTAGCCTCTGGTTGACTCAAAACACTCTTTTGTTAAACTGGGTAGACAGAAATTGCATGCAAGGCCGTCTGATGGATTATACTTAATTCTAATTCAGAAATACATGAAGGGCACACCTGTCTATAGAATTCTCAGCCACTTACATGTTAATTTCAGTTCAAGTAGGTAGTTTAGCAGATCGATGAACGGAATGCTCATCATTGAAACCAAAGGAAGTTTCCTCATGTTGTATGTGTGTGTTCGGGTATTCAGAGACAGATTGAAAGAGAGAGAACTAGAGAGGGAGGATAGAAGGTGATGGAAACGACGACGATGACGAGATAGACAGACAGACAGACAGGTACATATCGAATGACTGAGTAATTTGATCGGTAGACATATGGTCATTCCTTCGACTTTACCGTAACATCTCTCACTAATGAAAACCAGTAGCCCGACCGACCGACACTCTTGTCGCCATTAAAAATGAAACTAATCTTCTCCGTTGCCTTGATCTCGCCGTCCTCTGCTACTCTTCCTTGTTAATTGAAAGTTCATTCCGGTAAATGACACAGAATGATGACAATCATGGAATTCACCAGCACCTTCCAACTTTTTGTTCTTGTATTTTTATTGTCTCATCAGATAATCACGATTGTTCGTATCTGTTAGTTTTCCTTTTATTTGTTTTCGGGTTGCATTTTATACTCGTCTTTTTACGCTTTGTGTCTTGTTCTTTTATATTCTGTCTTGCAATAATTGATGTTAACGCTGCCGCCTTTAAAAAAAACTTTTTTTCTTCTTTGCTGATTTCAGGTAACTATTCTGTGTGCCTTTGTGTACCATATATTCGATCTAATATATGTGCGAATGTTTTGTGTCAATGTATGCGTTGTATATGCATGTTGTAGTATTTGTGTGCACCTAACGAATTTTGAACGAAGATCATATCACTATGATATGATCTAACATGTGTACGGCAGAGTACGTGTGCGCGCGCTTGTGTGTGTGTGTGTGTGTGTGTGTGTGT
>NC_068982.1:175332766-175334665 GCF_001194135.2 Octopus bimaculoides | reverse complement strand
AAGAGAGAGGGAAAGAGAAAGTTTGTACGTGCATACATTTTACGAAGTTTTGACAACTGCGTTCTAACAAATCTACACGAGTTGCGTTTGTGTGTTTGCGCACCTAAGTTTTTGACTGTGTGCGTGTGCGTATGTGTGTGTGTGTCGGACAGGAAGAGAGAGTATGTATACATGTCCTAAAGTTTTTCCACAACAAACCCAAAGACTAACAAAGAATGTAGTATAATTAAAAAATAAGTTGTTTCTCACGAAATAAACGACGATTTCACATAGAAATATCTTCATTTTATTATATTCCATTTTGAACTTGCATGCTGTCTTCACTTTTTAACGTTACCAAAGTACAGACTGTTAAAGTACATAACGCACACGCGTTTGTGTTGACGATTGTAAAGCTTTCAATTAGAGAAATAAGAACTTAGTATTTCATGAAGCAATATGTATAATATTATCACATTGATAAGTTTACTGAGTTAACTCTGCTCCCTAATATACACATCCTTCAGAAGAAGGATGTATGCGTGTACGCATGCGTGTGTGTGTGTGGCGAAACTTGGGCCCGAGGACAGATCACAAAACCAGTAATAAACCCACTCAATAAGTCGTGATCTTTTATTAATACAGAAACATTCACGTTACCTATCTATAACGAAGGCTATATATCTTGTGATAAAATCAGAACTTCTGGTGTTATTAAAGTAGAGAGCTGCTTGTTATCTAAGGAACCAATTGATTGTTATCATTTATACTTCAGAAATATTTTTATTGTGAGGATGTTGTGGTGTGTGTCCGAGTATCTGAATGTATAAACATCTTGCGAGAATCGTCCTAAAAGATATTTTCAGTAAACTTTGTATAACATTTTATTCCACTGTTATTTGCTAGGGGTTACTTGGTTCGTTAAACTAATGCTTTCAACAAATACATGCCATCCAGAATGCAGATATTAAAATTGTTTGCGGTTATGAAGAACAGGAAAATTCTATTCATGTGTCACCGCCTCTTGTTCTCTCTCTGTGCAAACCACGGACATTCAGGCACTATCACCGTCGTTTCTCCAAACACAAGTCTGCTCTTGACAGTTTTGGTAACAAGTTGACGTTTGAAATAATTAGGATATGGAAAATGAAGGAAACAATCATTCCACGAATCCTAAGAGCATTAGCAGCAGAGAAGGACATCCTTGCAAAATGAATAGAGAAGATCTAAGCAGATTGTATGATAGAGCTATTGCGAAGAATTTGCATATCGGGGTCAGTTAAAATATTGGTTTCAAATTTTGTCATAAGGCCAGGAATTTTGAAGTAGGGAGTAATCGATTATATCGACCCCAGTGCTTAACTGGTGCTTATTTTATCGACCTCGAAAGGATGAAAGGCAAAGTCGACCTCGGCAAAATTTGAACACAGAACATAAAGACGGACAAAATGCCGCTAAGCATACTTCCACGCGTGCTAATGATTCTGCCAGCTAAAACATTACGAAGGGCACCCGATAATTAGATTGATTATAAAGAATTGGAAATAAAAGGAAAGGAGGATGCTGCTTGATACCTAAGGTGACTGGACGTCAGAAGAACCATACTGAGAAATAAAAGCAAGAATAATTGTTTGAAATTTTGGCTCACGGTCAGGGCGGTGTAGTCGATGATATCGACTCCAGTCCTTAGCTGGTACTTATTTTATCGACCCCGAAAAGAGGAAAGGCAAAGACGACCTCGGCAGAATATAAAGAGATGCGCTTACGATCCTGTCCCTCACATTCAGGGATATTCTTTTATTCTTTTACGTGTTTCATGGTTAGGCTTCAGTCATCTTGATTGTGGCCATGCTGGAGCACCACCTTTTAATCGAAGATATCGACTCCTGGACTTATTCTTTGTAAGCCCGGTATTTATAC
>NC_068982.1:175329864-175332492 GCF_001194135.2 Octopus bimaculoides | reverse complement strand
CCGTCAACCAAATCCACTCACAAGGCTTTGGTCGTCCCGAGGCTATAATAGAAGACACTTGCCCAAGGTGCCACGCAGTGGGACTGAACCCGGAACCATGTGGTTGGGAAACAAGCTACTCACCGCACAACCACGCCTGCACTTATGTTTGTATTTTGTGGTGCACTTTTAAACTTTCATTGCGAAGCGCGCCAACATTTGTTCATTGGAACTCCGGTGCTCCACAAAGTAAGATAGAAAAAAGAAAATGAAGGCCATTGCTCTAGAGAAATGATATTTTGTATACTATGTATAATTTCATTTTCTTCTTTTACGGCATTATAACTTAGTCATTTTTGTCACCATATTCATCCGTTTGTCCCTTCTTCTATCCAATGTACATAAGCCTCTCCACACTTCCATTGCATCTCATCTGAACTTCCTAACACTACAATTACTACCACCATCACAGACATCACCAATATTATTGTAGCTAACGACAAACTGTCTCGTTGAGGTTTGTTATTCCTAGTCATACTCAAACACATCTACAGTCGTACGTACACATACACACACTCACACACACTAATGCTCTTAGAGCACACATACACACACACTAATGCTCTTCTATTATGTTGTCAGCATCGGTGACTGTAGAACAAGTCATTTCGCCTCGCCAATTACCTCGGACATTGCAAGCACTCACACCCGTTCGTCATCAATTACCAACATAATCTACATGCGGCTATCAGATCTCGCACACATACACACACACACGCACGTGTACAATAACTAAGGTAAACATCACATAGTACGACATCATGCGAAATACACTGTAGAAAAAAATACATGGTATGCGGAAAACAGCAAAACACAAAGTAGACAAACACATCAGAAACAGAATAACATAGTCTAGACAGAACACGTTGTAAACAGAACGTACTATGGTCAGATGAAAATATCAAATTATGAAAATATTCTACATTATGAACATTCTAGAAAGGAAATACAGACACAATACGTAGGTAGTTCGACCTGCTAGAAATAAATCCCAAAGCTTCTTCAAAACAAATCACGTTGTCTTAAAAAAAATGGGAAAGATAGTGCAGATAATGAACTCGTAGACACACACACTAATTGAATAAGAGAAAAATGTTGGTAACAAGCTTATTATATAAGAGTTGAACAGGCGATAAAAAATAACATTATTGTTACTCTGTCCGATAGTCGCCCAAACTCGAAATCCCACCAACTTTGTCAAGATTCACCGCGAATCGCAGAAGGCCCTCGACTCGCTTACGGAAAACGACTACCAAGCTGGAATCCTAAAGTGACAGGAACGCTGGGACCGGTGTAGTGCTGCGCAAGGTAACTATTTCGAAGGAGACGATGTTAAAACTTGGGTAAATAAGTTAGCTTTTTATTAAACATAATTAGTCCAAGGACTTTTTGATACCACCTCTCTCTATAAGAAGTATACATCTTATAGACAGTGTAAAGTACATACAGCATACAGTAAAAGGAAATAGACAATACACTATAGGCAATACTAACATCAGACAGAACAACGTGTACAGAACGAACTAGAGAAGGAAAATGCTTCTTGTAAACGGATACTGCAGGTGACATTGTTTTCGCTGCAGTAATATTTTTTGCGCTTTGTTTTTAGATAAATAAAAACAGAGTAATAAGAGCTATGAGAGTCGTAAATGGTGTTTGATTTTATAGCTGTAAAGTGTCTTCATTTTCTTTTTACAATTGTTTTGACGTTGAAATTTTAGATTCTCTTGCTGAAAATATAACAAATACGAAGTCTCAACTCGAATTTTTATTATAGGTGGCAATACGAAGGCAGTTGTCGCGATGCGACGTGCAAAAGTTGCAATATTATACAACCTCTAGAACAAACCATTTCTATGTGACATTCCAGTGGTGAGAAAGATATATTCTCAGACACAGACATGTCTCTTGAAATTGACGTAACAAAATAAAGTAAATAGTAGCAGTTTATGATAATAAAAAACGTTGTGCTTGCATCATATGGCGTGTCCATTAATATCAAAATGGGGAAAACAACATGCAACAGTGGAAGAACTAAAATTACCTGTTATCAAGGTAATTGATAACAGGTAGAATGAGAGGAGACAATGTAGCAAGGAATTATGATGCAATTCCACTATCAAACACTGTGAAGCAGCAAATAGAAGACCTGTCTGATAACATTAAATATCAGTGAGAGAAAGAGTGCTTAAAAGTGAATGTTATTCCTTACATTTAAACGAAAGTAGGGATACTTCAAACTGGGCCGATTTCCTTACATTCATACGATATACATTTATAATTAAGATTTCTATTTTACAAACCATTACCAGCACAAGTGAATCTATTTTTATTAGTTTGAACGATTTATTAATTGACAATGAAATTTTGCCATATGGGCTCATTGCTGCAGGTACAAAGAAGCATTAGCTGCAAGAAACATGCGAAAAAAGTGGAGATGACGAAGAGGCAGAGAAAGCAATTAATTTCATAATCATACCCGTTAAACTCTTACCTTTAGATTGTGTGTGTGTGCGTGTGAGAGAGAGAGAGAGAGAGAGAAAGAGATGGAGAGAGAGAGAGAGAGAGAGAGAGAGAGAGAGAGAGAGA
>NC_068982.1:175326095-175328595 GCF_001194135.2 Octopus bimaculoides | reverse complement strand
TATCATTCACTGGCTTGGTTCAATTCGTCGATCGTTGCTGTTTTTATACAGAAAATTTTATCTTTTAAGAATCCCCGTAAAACAAAAATCTAGTCCAGTGAACGCGGAGGGGATTCTACTCAAGTTCTTTGTCCAATCCACCTATTTGAAAAAATTTCATCAAAGCCCATACATTATTATGATAGTGTGGGGTGCTCCATCTTGCTGGAAATAAAAGTCCACATTCTTCAAAATCGTTCTTGAGTGCTTGTCCTGAAAGACTGGTGCAGTAAGTTCAAGTAAACGGGACCAATCATAATACACTGAAAAAAGAATGGTCCAATTCTTTTGCTGATAAGCTGCACCATACTGTAACTCCTGGAAAATTAACATGATGTTCCACCGTAATATGCAGAGATGTAGTTGTGGCGGTTGAATCACTTTAAACGTTGCCTCATCATTGCACACAGGTTTTGTTGGAAAGTGTGCACCAACACGTCTTGTCAAGCACCACTCGCAAAACTCCACTCTTCAGTTTGGGTTATCAGCCTTGAGAGCATTACAGAACTTCGAAATGTGAGGAATGCTTGATTTTAAAATCTCTGTCTCACGACTTGCTTGCCGAACAAACTTTCCAGTAACCTTTCTTGATTCATGGAACTTAGCAATGTCCATGGTCTTTTGAAATATTTCTCATGGATATTCTGAACAGTTCCGTCCGCTTCAAACATATCTCTAATTCGAATGATGGTAAATAACGTCAGTAGATCTGTTTGAAAGTCCCTCATAAACTGTCTTAGCACTTCAACTGCGTTTTCAATCTTCCACTTGCACTTTTGGGGGAATTTCTTTTCTTCAAAGCTTATTTTGGTTCTCTTAGTTAATGGGTTAACCCAAAACAAAAATGAAAATTAAGTTATCAGCTGTTATATGTATATATTAAGGAGCTCTAGTATGTTAACATACACACATTACATATATATATATATAATTATATACATAATTATAACAAGGGATTGTTTATAAGCCCCTCCACGTGCTGAAAAATAGACGCCAAAAGACACTATTACCACCTTAAAATAACATACTGGGTGTGACGACGCCGTTTGCATGCGTATTTGTGGATATTCGTAAATTTATGCTATGGAATACCGTTGCTGATGAGAGCAGTAGGTTATTTTTTTTTTTTTTTTACTTTAAGCTTAAAACAGGATCTTGTATACGGTTAACCAAAAGTTTAGTTCATTATCTTTCTTTTGCTCACCTACAACCCAGTGTGTTATTCTCGGAGATTTTAAGGTGGTAATAGTGTCTTTTGGCGTCTATTTTTCAGCGCGTGGAGAGGCTTATAGCCAATCCCTTGTTATAATTATGTATATAATTATAAAATATTTGTAAAATTTACCTATAAGGTTTTTATTTCCGCGCTGATTCCCCGGTAAAATCATGATTTTTACACTTTATTATTATAATATATATACATATATACACACACACACACACATTCATGTACTTATGTATATAGACGCACATACATACATACATACATACAAATATGTGCTTGTTTTTTGGTATTAAATTGATATTAATTAATATCAATTTTCTTACCCTATTATTTTAATTACTTATAGATATACATTTATAATGGCTACATGCGAAGTCATAAGTATTGTCAAAGTTTTCCTTCTAGGGAAATTTTTAAGCAAATTCTAGTGGTTTCCTCCTTCCAGATGTTGGTAACTTAATCACCCTTTGACAGGTATTGTTTTTCGTCCGGCAGGTTGTCCCACAAAAACTGCTCTTTTTACCGGTTAATTGCGGACGACCCAACCATGTGATAGGTCGTATTACATTACACATTTCCAATAGTTCTGTGAGTGACTTCCCCCTACTTTCTGTTTTGCCTTTCCATTTTTTTTTTTTTTTGTGCTCTTTCTGCCATTCTCACCCCCCATTTTTTTTACACATCTTTCTTTCCCTTTCCGCACTCTCACTTGCACTCTTCATCACCGTTTTCCATCTTTTTCATCTATTTCTTTCTCCTTTCTTGTTTTGGTTCCTTGCTTATTTTAGTTTAACCCCAGGCCGGGCCTGATCGAAGAACTTTTTGTACATAATTGTTCCAGCCAGACCAAGTTAAGGTACATTTATTGGGTTGTTCTCAGCCAAAAACAAAAAAAAATCCTCAACGTAGTTCGGTTCCCATTCTGATCTCACTTATAAACTTTCTTTACCAATTTCTTGTTCAACTTCTATTTCATATTCTTTCGGTCTCTCTATTTTCACATTGTGCCTTTTTCTACTTACTTTCTTCTGTATTAGGAGAACCTACGTAGAAAATGGTGAGCCAATCCCTTCCTTTAAACAACTATTTAAAAAAAATTATTGCAAATTATCACATTTTTTCTTTTGTTCTGTCGTAATTTTTCTCTCCTTTTGCGCAATATTAATCTTTCTTTCATTCACATTTCTGACACTTTCCTTTCACATCTATAATCATTCACCAACTACTCTCTATCTC
>NC_068982.1:175323018-175325916 GCF_001194135.2 Octopus bimaculoides | reverse complement strand
CACACACACACACACACACACACACACACACACACACACACACACACACACACACACACACTGTGTGTGTGTGTGTGTGTGTGAATCTGCATAGCTTGCACCTTACTCTTTTTTCTCTCTTCCCTCTTTCTTTCCCTTATTTAACCAAATACTGATGACCGGATGTATTTAGTTACCGATTCCATCCATCAGCTTCACGCCTTTCACCTGACAAACTGATCTCAGCTATGAAATTACCAATTCTGCTATGTAGCCAATATGATGAAGTGGTAGGTTATCTGAGCGGTTGGCTGATTTATAGAGAAAAGACGGGTTTGCGGGTTTGATGTCGTGAAAGTGAAGGGAGGACCTAGAGAACCTTAATGAAGACGTAAGAATTAAGAAAGAAAACTAAGATGCCTGATTGCATGCATACATACACGAAGATATAAATTAGATATATTACATAGAGTAGAGATGGAGACAAGGTGAGACAAAAAGAGAAATAATGAACAATCGAGTACTGCAGAGTGACGGTTGGTTCTGCTCGACACGACTGAAACTCGGTTCAATTTGCGTTTGAAGCTCTATTAATTGATTTAGCTCAGAGTCAACTCAGAAAAGCATTAATGTCAAAACATTAAATTTCCTTTTAGTTAAATGTCTGAGCCTTCGTGTTTAATAACCTGAAATGAATGATTTTGATTTGGTTGACTTTGGCCCTAATTATAAAGTGTAATTAACGACTTATAATAAATGATTATTTATAGGCGAAGGAGTGGCTGTATGGTAAGTAGCTTGCTTACCAACCACATGGTTCTGGGTTCAGTCCCACACACACACATGTATGTATGTATGTATGTATGTGTTTGTCCCCCCAAATTCGCTTGACAACCAATGCTGGTGTGTCCCCCGTAATTTAGCGGTTCGGCAAAAGATCGATAAAATAAGTACTAGGCTTACAAAGAATAAGTCCTGGGGTCGATTTTCTCGACTAAAGGCGGTGCCCCAGCATGGCCGCAGTCAAATGACAGAAACAAGTAAAAGAGTAAAGAGAGAGAGTATATAATTTATACATTTTGTGGAAATAGTGCCGGGTTTCTTTCAGTTTCCGTCTGCCTAATCCACTCATAAGGCTTTGGTCGGCCCGAGGCTATAGTAGAAGACACTTGCACAAGGTGTCACGCAGTGGGACTGAACTCGGAACTATGTGGTTCATAAGCAAGCTACTTACCACACAGCCACTCCTACGCCTATATATATATATATATTGTCAGTGATTTCCTCATTTTTTTCTAAACCACAGCCTTCAAAATGATGGATGGGTGGGGTGGCATCTTTGTATGAAAAAGTTTTGTAAACTCTTTTTTTTTTTACACCCCTCCCTCATCATCCCACTCCGGACCTATTTTGACCAATTTTTTTTTTATACTTCAAAACTATGGAAAGAGCATTTTCGGTTATTTTTTAATTTTAATTGTGACACTGCTTAGAAAGGACCCAAGCAAGGGGCACTTAATCGACAATTTTCGGCCCTTCACTCTGCTTAACGTAGATCTGAAGATTTTGGCTAAGGTATTAGCAAAAAGGTTGGCGCGTGCCGTGGGTGGAATTGTCGGGGAGGCACAAACGCGTGCCATTCAAGGCAGATCCATGCACGACAATCTTCACCTTATACGCTATATATTAGAAAGTGTGAACAGGATTCCTCGCAAGGGTGGGACCTTGGTCCATTCAGACCAATCTAAAGTTTTTGATAGGGTTGACCATCGGTATCTGGTGTCGACCCTCGCGGCAGTCGAGTTGGGCCCGACCTTTCTCAGTTGAATCATTACTCTTTACAGCAACATCGATTCGATCGTTTGGGTAAACGGGTTCTTCTCGAAACCGTTCTTAATCAAGCGCTCCGTACGTCAAGGGTGTCACCTCTCTCCCCTCCTGTATGTATTGGTTCTTGAGCCTTTGCTGCGGAAATTGGGGGAGATGAGAGGCGTCTCGTGTGATCTAGGTTGCGGAAAATCGATTTAGGCGTATGCGGATGACGTCACCATCATCGTATTCGAGGTAGACCTACAAAGGGTAGGTGCGGCCATTAAGGTTTATGAGGTGGCGGCAGGAGCAAAAATTAACAGGGAGAAATCGGTCGGCTTGCAACTCAGCACCTGGAGGGGGCAAGACGATGCCACCCAGCAAGCGTCGTCGGACGTTGGACGGTGGGACAGGTTAAAATGCTTGGGTCTGGTTCGGACTGGACCTCCAGATAGATGGAGTGAGGTGGTAGGCAGGGTAACCTTCCTAACTCGAACCTGATCCGAGCGGTAGCTATCCCTGAAATGGAGGGCGGATGTCACAAATGTGTTTATCGCATGTGATCACCTACTTACTGCCTAACCGTCGTGCCTTGCCCCACTTCGTGGCTAACTGTGCAGGAGAGCTTGCTCTTCCGCTTTTTGTAAGGCGCTCTATCTGCTGCTAAAGGGTGGGCTAGGGATACCTTAGCTGTTGATGGGCAGACATACGCTGAGGTTGAGACATCTGTGGCTCTACCTGGATGGTGAACAGGTGTAGTCTCCGTTCGTTAAACCGATGCTTCCCAGGTTTTCTAGCTTCGGTGAACTGGAACCGTGGGATCAAGCGTAGACCAAGGTTGGAAGCATAGCAACCCTAGTGTCGTCAGGCTCTCGTGCGCTTCTCTTACACGGGTAATGCCAGCGGCGGGGGTTCTACCTCGTCCTTTTATAGAGGGTTAGTAGAGGGCAAGTGCGACGACGTCCTGGGGAGACCCTGGGCCTCGACGATACTGAACTCACCGGCCTGTTCCGAAGAACATTCGGGCTGGGGCCTATGGATAATTTCCAAAAGTCTCTTGGCTTGGCAATGTTACCGTGGTGCTTTACGAGTTTGCGATAAACTTGCAAG
>NC_068982.1:175308236-175322863 GCF_001194135.2 Octopus bimaculoides | reverse complement strand
AGCCTTTTTGTTTTTCACCTTAAAAGGAAAATAAGACTGGAAAAGAGGTGTCTGTCGCGTGATACATATGAAAAAAGATGGAAGGATGTCGCACGAAAACTGAGAATAAGTGATCCCTCTTGAATGTAAGCCATAGAAGTAAGGCAAGGCTACAGTGGCGGACCGGGGCTTGCGGGGTCGAAGCTGAACCCGGCTTCCACTCCATTGTGCTGTATTTCATTCGTTTTATTTCATAAATTTTTATTATTTTGTCATTTATGTTATAATCATCCTTGATCCCCTAGTCTATTTGTATTGCCCCCCCCCCCACTGTGTTGGCCTCTGGTAAGCA
This sequence comes from Octopus bimaculoides, assembly GCF_001194135.2. Classification (NCBI taxonomy): domain Eukaryota; kingdom Metazoa; phylum Mollusca; class Cephalopoda; order Octopoda; family Octopodidae; genus Octopus; species Octopus bimaculoides. Next base: position 175,322,532 of record NC_068982.1, on the reverse strand, counting down.
ATAAAGAATTTAAACTGAATAAGGTGCAAGTTTCGAGTACTTGTTAACTTTTTTCACCTCGTCTTCTAATAGTAATTACCCAACTTCCTAGGCTTTTCTCACAGCTATCCAGTGTTCAAAAATTATACGGTTATTTTTTAAATTTTCATTCAATAAATAATAGATTACGTATACATTACTAGAATAAACCGTCGGTTTTCCAAATAGCGAATGAAAACTTAAAAAGAGAAAGTGAGAGACTTTGCAGATGAGAATGGAATACTCCGCAGCGAATGGCAATGAATATTTAAATTTGCGAGAAATTGGAATTTAAAAAATGAGGTATTTGACAAATCGAAATTATAGGAAATTTTTTAGAACATGAATTTATAAAAATATTCCCAGACAATATTTAACGGCGGTGCATCAGCATGGCCGCAGCTCTGAGCTGAAATTACAGAGAAAAAAAAATAAAAAAGGCAGTCAATCCATTAATAATTGCTTTCTTTTAGTAATTGTTACATACCTTATTAATAAGCAGCTTTCTCTATTATAGTATAGATAATGCCGAGTGTGCATAAAGATGTGTTCATATACGTATATAAATTAGGGTGTCGACGTTAATGATACTGCATGTAAAAAATTACGAAACAGCTATGCATTCGTCTTTCACACCTGATTATATACTTACACAAGCACTGTGTGTGTGCATGTGTGTAAGTATATAATCAGGAGGTCGATCGCCACTTACTGCAGTATTTGTCTTGAGATAACATCCCTTATGATCTCTTATAGACTTAAAAACAACTATCAAAGAGAGTACGCACCACTGAATAGACCCATAAAGGCCTGAATGCATCTAGCGCTCTCGCTTGCCGCTCCTGAGACGAGTCTTTGTATATCTCTATGTGTTCACTTTAAGTACGATACATAAATGGCTATTATAATTAAATACTCAGCTGCATTACCGGATATATATATGTTCATCTATGTATATGTATGATTACATACACACACAGAGGCAGGCTTGTGTACAGTTTATCTATATCAAATCTGTCGTTGTTGCTGTTAAACACTAGGTCGGTGTTGATCGAACACATCCGTAAACACGAGTGTTCAAAGCCATGTCTTCATTTTTTTGTTTCGGGAATATTGTACGCCGAAGAGTATAGAGATACAGCTGCTATTTTCAGTACGTCCAAAAAATTTCTTCCTCCATAGGATGGAGTGAAGTACCAAAGTTTGTGAAGAAATGAGAGACAGAGAGAGATTAAAATCATCGTTTAAAAAAATGACTAATTGATATCTAAAGATTATATTAATCTCTTCGATATCAAATATCATCAAGTATCGTGGAAAGGGATAGTTTTACATCAGTGACTGAATCTTATTAGAGAAAGCGAATTACAAAGTACAAGGATTGGATATTTGGCTGACTCAAATTTGTCAGAATTGCGTGAGATAAATAAGTTTTCTCATTACCTAGTGATTAATTAACATAGGATATGTTGTAGGGTCTTGTTTTGGTAAGTTGATCGCCTCTGAGGTTGTCTTAACCTTCTCTATTTTCTTTGGGATCAATACTAACAACATATACAGTTTGGCACAATAGGGAATATAGCGATAACCTCTGTAAAATTAATTTAAACCAGAAATATTACATATTTTTTGAGACTAGGTTAGCCCTGTTTAAGCAGACCTATACTCTAAAGCATTCCAACCATAACCACCTCGTCATATTTACATACACGATTCCATTATCCAAAGAGTCCGTGTTTAGAAACCGTAGTATAACAAAGAAAATTTGTCATTTTAACTCACCGAATGGTCCTTTATAGGCTCTTTAGGAAATAAAGTCTGTATATTTGGTCATATTTTTGTGTCTTTTTTTTTTCGTGCTGGCCGCCGAACGAGTGGATCTATGTTCAGAATCATTTCTAACGTAATTACCCCGACTCATTTTCTAAACTTAATTATTCGGTGCAACCTTCCTTTTTTTAAAGATAGCAAGACGTGCTTTAAATGAAATTTGGCTACTTTTTCTAACTTAGATGGGGCATTCTTGTGGCAATTTGATGTCTTTTTTTTCCCTCCCAATTATTTAGTCGCAGGCGGGTAATGGCTGCCAGAAACGTCTGGCAAAGTGCATTGTTTTTACGAATATTTGTTTTGAGTCCAAATGTCGCTGATGTCAACTTTGCTTTGCTTTTTCTCCAGTTGATAAAACTTCTCTCTCCTAAAATTTCTCGTGCCGAACCTGTTGTAGAATTCATTATTTTCATACCGGGAGAATAGATAACGTTTGAAACCTTTAGACGCCTACCTACGCTAATGGGATCTATAGGTCCGATATTCACTTCGAACTTCTGCCGGTGGAGGTGTATAAAAACGTTTCTTGGAATAGCGTTCTGAAGGGTACTGTTCTATGTTAATAAGCATAGAACAGTGTACAGTGCTGGGTTTGTGAGGTGAGACAGGAAGGATGGTTAAAGAAAGAAAGGAGAGTGTATTAATAGATGGATTTGGATGACATTAGTATATAGTTAGTTTTTTTTAGTTCAGTTAACAGGAAATTGATGACGAAATAGAAATAACTCAGTTGAAAACAGATTTCTGTGAATTAAAAGAGATTTCAGTATACAAAAGATTTTTCTTATTCGTTGGATGATGAAGTTTCCACTTCTACCTTCTAATATATCAGCAACCGACTCAGAGTCGAAGTACATATTTGCTCCTAAGAGAAAGCGTGGATTTATAATACACTATTTTATCAATGTGTTGTTAGTTTGAAAGGCTGTTAAATATTATATCTAAGGCAAATAAGTGAAGCACTTCACACTCTTTAATGACACTCATAAGAGGATTTTAACTCATTATTGCTTGCTAATGAAGCACTTAATTTGATTCGATTTTATTATTTTTTTTTATCATGAATGTATTGACTATTTTGTGAGACGGTACGAATACATTAAAAACTGTAGGAGCACGAATAAAAAAATAGATATAAACAATGATAATAACAAATAATATTAGTAATACCAGACAAGGGAAGGTGGCAAAACAGCAGAAACATGTTCATAATTACCTTGATTTGACGCAGCATTTTGTGTTTAGAGTTTAAATTGACCAGAATTTGCTGTTTATCCCTCCAGAGCTTAATAAAACACATGCCAGGATATAGGGAAGCCAGCTTAATTGATTATATTCTTCACATACTGACTCAAGCCGAATTTAGAAATGAAATTTTGTGATTGGTTGACAGAAATGGTAGACCTCAAAGTATTTAGCTGCAAAACTAGGTGATCTCAGTTCAAATCCTACTTGAGATTTATACCTCCAGAAATTAATATTCGATTCAAATTCTTGTAAAAGGACAGCAAATTTGGAGAATGGGTTTCGCTACGATTTTTTCAGTTGAGTATTCTTGTTAAATTAATTGTTGATCTAATGAAAATTATAACTGTTTTGCCTACAGGCCGTGATATTTATTTGTTGTTTTCCCCCTATTTAGGGGAAAGCAGACAATACAGAGGGAGGGATCAAGGTTGAAGTTGACGCCTCCACCCCGCCTGAAGTTGTTACCATTAAAAAAAAACAAAAATGGTGACATACAGAAACATGTCCTTGGAAAACAGCAAAATTGAGATAGCGAGTGAGGAGACAATAGAAAGTTGCCTCCAAGGAATCAATGACAATATTCTACAGTAAAGGAAGATTTTCGGCACAGTGGATGTGTGTTTTGCCCCCATAAAGGAGGCAATAAAGCATTCCACGATGCCATTGAAGACGGAGGCATGGGTGCTCCTGCCAACCTATCTCGACAAGCATGTTGTGAGAGTGAGAATTGGCTGGGTGCCCCCTGAGATAGCTGAAATGTGGCTGATAGCTGCAATATTGACGGGTACGAACGAAAACCCAACAATACTGCATGCAACAAGGACAAAGCAGATGAACTGATGGGGCTATAGATTGGAAGTTACAATCCAGACCACCCAACAAGATCTGGAAGAGATATGTGAGGAAATCGAGCTGCCCGAAGATGTAAAGCTACGAGTGGTGGTAGAGGAGAAGACCTCCCACTTGCTACCACTGTAGGAGGAGGGGAAATATAAAAGCAAATTGTCCTCAAATCAAGAATGAAATGCCTGAGGAGGAAAACCGGGATGAGAAAAAGAACGACGTTAAAAACACCGAAATAACACATACGGTTGAAGAATACCAGGAAGTTCCAAGCAGAAAGAGGAAGGAACCAAAACAATCGCCTCCAAAAAAGACCAAAAAACAAAGACGGTGGATATTGAACAACACACAGAAAAAACAGACAGATGACACACCAACCTCACCAATGCAAACACCTCAGAAAAAAACCATCACCGCAAACAACCCAGCTTCTCCCAGTTGGTATACAGACACACAAACAGACATACCTCACTGGCTGAGCATAGAAACAAGACATATTTGATGATCTATACAAAGAGCTCGGCAACTGAGAAGAAGTTAAATAAAATAAAAACTATAATAAAAGTGAATATGCCAGAAAAAGATTACCTAGAAGACATGAAATGTGCTGCTATTGACAGAGAAAACTATAAGCAATTACAAGAAGAATTTTAATAAAACATAGACCCACTAGGACAGGAGGTGAGATATGACACTCTACCTCCGGTGATGGAATATGAGGACTTAAAACCATATGGCGAAAGTAATTTTTGATACTAAAATTGATTAATAATGTAAAAAAAAAAGAAAAGCAGTCAAATGGTCTAATCCATAGTGGGGTACAAGTAGCCATTTCATCCTCATCTATTTTATAATTCATTTCATTCAATCGTCTATGTTTTTATGTCCCCACGTTGTGTTGTTTGTCCTTGTGCCGCCCCTTCTATGTTGGGCCCCTGTGGCTAATAAAGAAATACTTGTGAACGACTAAAAAAAGTGTTTGGAGAATGGGCCAAGTCGATTATACTGACCACGTACGGATGAAAGGTATAGTCGACCTCAGAGGAATTTAAACTCAAAACGTAAAGACGGATAAAATGTCGCTTAGTGATAAAGCATTGCACTTTATTCAGTCAACTGTCTCTATCCAACATTAACAGCAGTTGTTTTTCTTTATTCTTTTCTTTTTTTTTTCACATTGAAAGTATTTCACATGTAGTGATTCTACTGATATCGGGAATTATTTGTTAGCACTCCATCGCTTACGACGTCGAGGGTTCCAGTTGATCCTATCAACGGAACAGCCTGCTCGTAAAATTAACATGCAAGTGGCTGAGCACTCCACAGACACGTGTACCCTTAACGAAGTTCTCGGGGATATTCAGCGTGACACAGTGTGACAAGGCTGACCCTTTGAATTACAGGCACAACAGAAACAGGGAGTGAGAGAAAGTTGTGGTGGAAGAGTACAGCAGGGTTTGCCACCATCCCCTGTCGGAGCCTCGTGGAGCTTTAGGTGTTTTCGCTCAATAAACACTCACAACGCCCGGTCTGGGAATCGAAACTGCGATCCTATGACCGCGAGTCCACTGCCCTAACCAGTGGGCCATTGCGCCTTCACATCGGGAATTATTTAAGGCGGGGATAATTTCATTACTTAAAACTAGAAAGAATCTATCAAATCAAGATTTAAACTCAACACTTTAATCTAACGAAATATTCTTTAACTATTTCGTGCACTTGCTCTTAAATTTTTTAAGCTATCTATAATTTGGGAAACAAGACCATTATTCATAGAGGATTTGAACTGTCAGCCTAATGTATTAAATTAACCAAGCGAAAACTTGTAGAATTTCGTCAAAAATAAAAATAGTTTTAATCCTACTCTCTCTCTCTCTCTCATCCAGTTGAGTTGTCCTGATGATTTACGTTGTTGCTAGTCAACTATCAGATGTGGAGGACTTTAACTTACAGGATTAAATTACAAAAGTTCACTGAAAGTTAAGTTGCACATTCTACTCTTCTATTCAGCAGACGGCAAGGAACTATCAAATATTCTTATCCAGTAGGAAAAAAAGAAAAACTTGCAGTTGCTGTCCTACTTCATCTTTATGTAGTTTCCGTTCTGGGAGAGGTAATTATGTATATCATTTTCACCGCAAAGCAGATGTAGGAGAGGAAGGGTGCAAAGATGAGAACATGAATCTTGTCCAGGTTTTCATTGATTTATACAATATTGTTAATAGGGTATCCCTATCGACACATCGTCATCCAAATTGCTGTATTGATAATTAAATCATCTTATAATGAAATGGAAGTATGAGTCGATGTTAATTGGAACTTAGTGGGACCATTACTGAAAAAAAAATGTGGTTAAGCAAAGTGACGCTCTCACTCCAACACCAGTTTGTATTTTGCTATTTTTCTTACCACTGATGGCTCTTCTGAGAGATAATGTAAAGTATAGATATCCTGGTCATCTATTTAATTTACGGCATTTTACTATCAATATGAAAGTCTTTCTATCTTTTATGCATGATCTCTTTTGTGTAAATGACAGCGACTTTGTTGCACATTCTGTTGAAGCGATACAAATTCTTCTTGCTGCTGTAATACATCTGATATCGGCAATAGTCTAATGAATACAGCTGTAATGTTTCAGCCAGCTCCATGAAACACAAGTGAAAGTAGTTGACAGTATGTCTACCTTGACAGCATATTCAACCGCTGTTGCTCCTTACATTGTAATATATATCAGAAGGCATTGATTCTTTCAGGGTTCTTAAGTCTCGTGTCGATTCCCAACACGGCGTCTCGAGGTTGACAAAAAGAAAAACAACTATGTATCGTGTCAATGCGTTAACTTCCCTTCATTACTCCTGCGAGTCATGACACTTTCCAAAATATCATGTAAAGGTTTTTGACGGCTTTCATCTGAACGGTTTAAGACATTCTGAATGTCAGCTGGCCCTAGTGGACTCCAGAAACAGAGATTTTTATGGGAACTGAAGTCTTGAATATTGAAGCAATATTACCCAAACATCGTTTACGCTAAACCGAACATTTTGCACGAATGAATGATCGCATGAAAACGGAACAAGTGTTTGTGGGGAAGTTGGATGCGGAAAACGCTTTCGATACAAAGCAAGAGTGTGGCATAAGGATTATGTCATGGTCATCTTTGAGAATATTTGAAATAAAATAAGATCAATTGGAAAGAAATGTTTTTAGTTGCACGACGTATAACCATTGAATTAGAACTACATACGATCCATTGCACGTCAAAATAAATTCCTGGAAAGAAATTTAATTCGTGTATTGCTATTCTCTAATAAATTTATTAAATATGCATGATTTTCCCTTTATAACATATTAATTCAAGGAATTGGTTACTGGTTCTTGGAGATATCTTCCCTTGCCGCTTGGAGCTGACAGAAGTTACCATTAGGTGTTTGTTTACGTTCTCTCCAAGCGAAGTTAATTTCAATAAATCGATAATTTATCTTATATAGCATCTTACGTCTTTGTTGTCCAAACTAAATTCACTAAACATTCTCATAGATTATTTTTGTTTTACATACACACACACACACACACACACACACACACACACACACACACAGATGGATAGATATTAAAAGAATATATACATACACACACATATGTATGTATGTATGTATATATATATATATATATATATATATATATATATATATATATATATATATATATATATATATATATATATATACACGTACAGACACGCACATACACACACATACATATACTCACGCAATTATTTCTTTGTTCTAATCTTCATTCCAACACTGTAACCAAAACGAGAATAGATGACGTATTAATGTTATTATGACATTATTCCAGCGCTTTCCAAATAATATTGTTACAAGTCACTATGGAGATAGGTGCAAGCATTAATTTGTTGTCTTTTAATGGCTTTAATGGCTTTGTGGATTGCGTAGGTGGAGGGAGTAAATGTATCACAATGGCTTCACGCTACTTGCATCAGACGTTGTTGCTCTTTAGTAACTGATCTTCCCTCTTATAGTAGACTTGTCTTCTAAGCATTCTCTGCGTCACCAGCCACGTAGCTTGCACCACTCTCCATATATCTTTCATGTATGCGTGCGTGCGTACGTGTATGGAGAGTATGCGCATGTACATAAACGTGTGGCTCGTTAAACGAAACTATTTCGTCAAGCTCGTAAATTCCTACGAGCCTTGGCAAGATAGTTTCGTTTGACGAGCCTACGAAACTTTACAGAACCAAACGAGTAAATGTAACTCCTACGAAACGTGTTGAAAGCAACTTTCTTTCGTTTGTCCACTCCCTCCTATTTACACACAAACATATGCATGTGTTTGTGTATGTGTGTGTATATAAATGTGTATGATATTAACACATCTACGCATATATACTCATATAAATACACACCTCGGATCTTTTTTAAAACGGGGGCCACATATTTCATTAACGAAACACTTTGAAACTTGGAACACTGGTAGAATGTGTCATATAAAACATCTTTTTCTCTTAGTCTTCTTAAAAAAAAAAGAAATCCATAAATTATTCCATGTTAAAGTTGTCGTATTTCTGTAATTTCAACCAATCACTGACGTCCATTCAGCCGATATACATTAAGCGCCGACTACATAAACAAACGATTCTGAAACAATTAACCCTAACCCTAACCCTAACCCTAACCCTAGGGTTAGGGTTAGGGTTAGGGTTAGAGTTAGGGTTAGGGTTAGGGTTAAAGCAAATTTAAAATGAAAAAAGCAAATAAAACGAAGAATCGTTTGTTTATGTAGTCGGCACTTAATGTATATCGGCTGAATGGACGTCAGTGATTGGTTGAAATTATCGAAATAAGACAATTTTTTACATGAAATAAATTCGAATACAAAAATATTTTCCTGCTCTATAACACAAAATAGATAAGTATACGAAGTTTGAAAGTCTTTCGGTACCAAAAACACTACGTAAAACATTAATGAAAAATGTGGCCCCCGTTTTAAAAAAGATCCCACACCTCTTACTTTTCCCACCATAAACGCAGTGAAACAGTGATTGACCGTTTGGAAAATTTTACACACACACAAACACACATACACACAAACACACACACACACATACACACACACACACACGCACATGTATACACTTATATAGGTAGATGGACAGATACATAAGACATACAGACAGTCATACAGACGGATAGATAGATAGATAGATAGATAGATAGATAGATAGATAGATAGGTATAGATATACTCAGACTCTGCGCCTCAGAGCTAGTCTCTATCCTTACACAACTACAGGGATCTACCCTTTTGTTTGGAAACACGCTACAGATACATTTCAAGAGAAACGCATTTCTCTCCCTTTGTCAACTGTTGCTCAACCGGACTCCTGATATCAATCTCTCGTTTCTGGATCAGTAGCTCCTTATCAGATCGTTGCATTGCCACTTATTTTCATTGAGCTCTTTTTCTTCTGCAGTCCGTCAGCTTTGGCGGATTCGGTTATGTCACTCACTCACTTTCTTTCTTCCGTACATCAATGACATTCAACAACATCCACACTCACGGAAATGATACTACACTTTATTTCTCCCGAACGAATGTCCTATCATGCATTACTTACTCGCAACCTATACACCTTTACGCCAAACACTCATGAACAGAGACCGTGAGCAATAATCAGTTACAATTATGCAAACTGTTTCAATAGTTGGATTTCGTTATTTTCGAAGTATTTGTCCACTGGAGCGACTAACCTTTTTCTCCAGAGTCAGAAGATTGTTCAACTCTCAACAATTATTGACACTCAACAAAGCTCACGTGAGGCTCACAATGGAATGTTGCTCTCACATCCGCTGTTGTTGTTGCTGTTGCTACTACTACTACTACTACTACTACTACTACTACTACTACTACTACTACTACTACTGCTGCTATGCACACAGATATCATAGATTACGTTTAGGAAAAGGCATAAGGACACAAAGGGACACACTGGTCCACATATATGCTGTCTCCTCTGACTGCCATTTCTGCACCAAAGGTTCTTTTTCTGGTATTTCTTCTGGCTTTTTATGTTTTGAGTTCAAATTGCCCTGAAGTCAACTTTACATTTCATCCCTTGCGGGGTCGATTAAATTATGTACCGGTTAAATACTGGGGTCGATATTATTGACTGAAACCTCCCAAAATTACTAGAGACCATTATTATCAAGTCAGAGATGGCAGATTTGTTAGAGCGTCGGACAAACTGCCTTACATTATTTCTTCCGGCTTTTTGTATTTAAGGAATATAATGTAAGTACTGAATATGATGTATGTATGTAGATGTATATGTATGTCTTGTGTGTGTGTGCGCGCGCGCATGTATGTGTGTGTGTGTGTGTGTGTGTGTGTGTGTGTGTGTGTGTGTAGATACTCCTTTACACATTACCAGCAAAGCTATTCGAGGGACCAGACTTTCATACTGTTACTCGAAACTCTACGCTCATGAATCACGTTGTTTTACATGCACTTTGAATTACATATGTAGAAACTCTTCTTACAAGCAACTATCGTGGTACTCCGTCGGTTACGACGACGCGGGTTGATCCGATCAACGGAACAGCCTGCTCGTGAAATTAACGTGCAAATAGCTGAGTACTCCACAGACACGTGTACCCTTAACGTAGTTCTCAGGGAGATTCTGCGTGACACACAGTGTTACAAGGCTGGCCCTTTGAAATACAGGTACAACAGAAACATGAAGAAAGAGTGAGAGAAAGTTGTGGTGAAAGAGTACAGCATGGTTCGCCACCAGCCCCTGTCGGAACCTCGTGGAGCTTTAAGTGTTTCGCTCAATAAGCACTCACAACGCCCAGTCTGGGAATCGAAACCGCGATCCTACGACCGCGAGTCCGTTGCCCTAACCACTACAAACAATTATAAATACATCGAAAACATACGTCTGAATTATCTTGAATTTTTACTTTATTTTATATTTCCCTGCATATATATATATATATATATATATATATGTCATATTTTTAACAACGATTTCATAATCAAGAAGCTATTATTGAAGAACATTGAATGAAAACTACACAGAACAATGATGGCTGCTGCTTTAATATTTGTTTTCTTGTTCGTTTTTGCTTTTGTGAAGGCAAATATGATATGATCGTAATCTCTCAGTAAGTTTTAAGAAGTTTCTTAATAAACGTTGATCCATGGGAGTGTTTTATTTATTTATCTGTTTATCTGTCAATCTATCTACCTCATTTTACACTTCAGTTCTACGTCGCTTTGTATATTTTCATTTGTTCTTATGATAATTCTCCGCTTTCTGTCGGCTTAAACTTGAGGTGTTATGTAAAATGTCAGCTAGATAGCAGAACTTTCGTAAAAGCAGAATTTTCTTAATGAAAAACACGCGGAGCTCGATTACGTTTGAATAATACCTGCCATGCTGAAACGGCTTAGAATGGGATATGGTTTAGAGATGCGTTGAGTATGCTAGAAGTCAGAGAAGGATTAAAGTAAAGGTTATTTCATATTTTTTCAATGACTGGAAGATTCGCAATCAGATACTAGCGTCACAGAAAGCACTAAAAAAAATGGTAGAAATATATTGCTAGCTAGCTGGATATATATTGATAAATAAATAGATACACATTGATACAAAATATAGAAACAAATGGGTGGAAATATATATTCCAATAAAAGCTCAATACATGCACAATACATTTACATGAATTTATCTATAAACATAGAATATATATGTATATAAACACACACGCACACACACACACACACACACACATAGTGTTAGGTCACTACTGAGCTCTCTCATGAGTGCTACTGGTAGTATGAAATCCAAGTACAACTTGTCGCATGGTCGGGTCGTCGGTGACTAAGCTGACACTTCTACTAGGCTTGCCTAGTGAGGAGGGTTGGTAGCTATCCAGTAGGACTAAAAGCAGGACCTCTCAAAACGATAGATGCCCCTTGTGTAGGTTCAACGGCTATCTAGGACAGGCCCTCAGAAATTCCGGGTTGGTGTCCGGCATGCTGGAAGACTGGGTACTCCTTAGCTTTTGTGAAAGCTTCTCTCTAGGAGGTCACTTTGATAAAAATAAAAAAAACATATGTAGGGAATTAACATTTTGGGGTTCTTTTGCTTGCACTTGAGATCGTGGTGCTCCCACTTTCCTGTGCCATATTAGTTCTGGATATCTTACCCTAGCTTATCTCTGGATCATATCAATAGGGTGGAGAAGGGTTTGTGAGGTGTTGTGCAAGCCTTACTGCACCTATAATTTTTGGTTATGCAATTGCCGGCGAAGCGATTATTTGATGTTCGGTCGAGTAGGAGGGTGCCGCGGACGCGAACCTGAATGAAACTGACAGCAGGTGCAATAACCTCATACACAGGCATTGGTGACATTTTGCATAGGTGCTTATGTGATAGTCAATGATGGTCTACCTCGGCCACGAGTGGACAGCCATCATATATTTTCTAAGAATCCATAAGTCCATAAGTCAGAGAAAATAGGCAGTCGTATATTTGATAATAGAGTGGATGTATAACTCAAAGTGCGCTGAAATACAGACCGATTACAACCGGTCTTACAGATAGCTTTCGCAACGGATATTATACAACTGGATATTAAATAAGAAAACACCTTTCTGATACATGTGCATTAGATAACCAATCTCTTATTTAATATCTGGTGCGAAACCGAGTTGTGCGATTGGCTATAATGGATGTATAATACATTCTATTATTATTAGCTTTATATGTACTTCGAGAATCAATTCCAAAAAAAGAATTATTCCACGTTCTCTCGAAAGTTTATACATTCATATGAGATTGCTTTGCTCCAATAGTGGAGGATCTGTCGTGTCTGCAAGAGATGTGGGTTCGAGTTCAATGAGCAGCCTCCGACTTTTTCTATTCAAAAGGTTTTGAATCCCAATATTTTCACGCTATTACAGCTTTATATGTACTTCGACAACAAATTTCAAAAAGGATATATATGTGTGTGTAATCTAACTTCACAGTAAACCGACTGCTATGTGATAATATAGCAGTCGGTTTATATATATGTGTGTGTGTATAATCTAACTTCACAGTAAACCGACTGCTATGTTATCACATAGCAGTCGGTTTACTGTGAAGTTAGAATACACACACACACACACACACACATATATATATATATATCCTTTTTGAAATTTGTTCTCGAAGTACATATAAGCTGTAAGTTATAGCGTGAAAATATTGGGATTAAAAACCTTTTGAATAGAAAAAGTCGGAGGCTGCTCTTTGAACTCGAATCTACATCTCTTGCAGACACGACAGATCCTCCACTATTGCACCAAAGCAATCTCATATGAATTTATGGAGAACAGTCAGTCGACCTACAAAAAGGGCTAAATCGAAACTAATACATCACACAATTATATACGAGGGGGTGCTGAAAAGTTCCTGGCTTTGGGTAAAAAAAAAATACAGGAGGATCAGTTAATTATGATTGTATTCAACATGTTCCCCTCTCTGACTCACGCACTAAATGCAGTGACCCTTCAGTTTTTCTAAGCCCTGTAAAAGAACTCGGAATGTTTGGGCTTCCAACCAGGCTTTTCGCGATACCCTTAAAGCCAGGAACTTCTCTGCACCCCGTCGTAGTTATTATAAGTATTGATTTGACCGCGACTTTTTGTTTCGGCTCTCGCAACTCATTCGTAGCACATTAGATTATGTGAGTGTGTTTCTGGATTACTTGGCTTTGTACGTGGGAATCTTAACAGTGTTGTGCAAGCTGTTTTCGACTTTAAATTTCAGTACGGGCATTGCTGACTTGCATCGTCTAAAATCTAGAAGATAATTCGTCAATGATAGTCATATCCGTCTACGAGTTGACCATCATTATGTATATAGTGTAACCATTACCGCCAACCATCACTCTTGATAATGGCTTGTTGACAAGTAATATGCTTTCGCTAATTATTTTAGATTTCTTATTTATTCACAAACAACCATTGACACCCCCTTGGCCTCCTCATCCTTCACCCAGCGGCATATCTATATTGTGAAAGTGGCGTGAGAGAGAGAGAGAGAGAGAGTGCTGTGTCACCACTTGACGGTTACTAATTTACAGGCGAGTTGCTACATTCATCAAGCCACTTCATTTCACAATGTAAAATGAAGTACCTTGATGAATGTAGCAACACACCGCTCGGCCCATGAAGCGAACACCCTAACCACTAAACCGCACATCTTCACTGTCCCTCTCGCTCTCCCTCCACCTCTCTCTCCCCCTCTATATATGCATATATCTATATCTATATATATA
>NC_068982.1:175305303-175308226 GCF_001194135.2 Octopus bimaculoides | reverse complement strand
AGACAGATAGATAGATAGATAGATAGATAGATAGATAGATAGATAGATAGATAGAAGCTTAACTATATACACCCATACATCACGTATATCTTTTTATATCAATCAATCTTTTTACTTAGCGACATTTGTGTCCTGCAGTGTCTCTATGTATGTGTCTACGTATGCATATTTGTATACATGCGTATATGCATATGTACATAATTTATGTGCACATAATCTTCTTATTTTCCGACTGTATCACATAAAGATTATGTATAAATATGTATGCCATAATTAATGGATTTTCAGTCTCCCCAACCTTCGTTTCAGGATTGTTTCAGAATGCCAGAATGTTAAGCAAATTACATAAGCTAAAATGACTAATAATAATAATAATAATGATAATAATAATAATGATGATGATGATGATGATTTATTGGCCACAAGCGTCCTTAAATACGAATAAAAACGTAATACATGGGGATTACAAAAGTGTGTGGTTGGACACACAAAGTTATATCAAAAACAAGAATAGCAGTAAAAACATTTACAGGGTGTCTCATAAATGATAGGACATATCCCTTGGTTGTATATTATACGCTTTCTTTCACATATGTGCTTGTTGTAGTCCTTGTTAGTGGCGTCTAAAAATTTTCTTGCTTATGTGGCACCAATCAAGTGAGATATATTATTCTACAATAAAGAGTTATCTATTCGTATATGAAACATCCAGTTCGTGTGAGTTCTAGCTATTTAAAATCGTATTTTTATTTTTGTTCACCGCAGTTAACTTATTTGCCATCAGAATATCCTTAAATTTGCTTGAACTATTCGCAGTCTAATTCAGTTTCTTCTGAAAATTTTGTTGCTGTTATGATAATCTGTGCTTCCTTTTCTTAAACGACCATGGTCAGCAAGGATATGTATCAAGCATTCTTGTGAGATGAAAAGCTTGAAGAGCGCATTATCAACTCCTTGACTCTGAAAATACTTCTATCTTTACTTCTATCTCCGTTCAGTCGTCGAATGTCAGATTTACATATAGTGCGAACTGTATCTTGGTAGATTGTTCGTATTACATTTTATGAAATCTAAGTGTGTTACGTTTCACTACTGCTGCCCCGTATGTTGTGTCGGGTACTATAAACGTGTTAATATAGTATTTTTTCACCATAGAGATAAATGTTTAAACGTATTAAAGGCCACTTTTCATTCTCGTTCATACAGCTTTTCAAGCACATGTACTGTTTTACTTTCGTTATCTACAGCCAAGTATTTATTAGAAAGCCCCACACCTTTCTCTATCTGAAATCACAACTCATTGGCTCAACTTGTCAATCAACCTCGTTTTATAGTAATTTTATTGCATTTCTCAAGTCCAACAAAAGGGATATCAGTATCTTTATTAAATTATTTGGCAATACCGAAGAGATTCTCAAGCTAGGGATCCCGAAAGAGATGAAAATGAACCTACCCTTTTTCTCTCCTATCTTTTTGCCTTCTCTCTCTCCCTCTCTTCCTCTTCTTCTCTCTCTTCTTCTTCTCTCTCTATCTCTCCCTCTCTTTCTATCTCCCTCTTTCACTATACTCCAACCTAAATTGGCTTTATTCGTTAACCTGCTTAAAGGTACCAAGGATAAAATGAATTGAAAACCAGAATAGAATATCCCAATATGTATTCCAATGAGACTGAAGATTTTGTCGTGAGCAACTGTTAGAACTGTGTCACTTCTTCACTGTTGTTTTAGGAAGTTCTTTAAATGATGTACTTCCAGAATTATGATAAACCAATTATATGGGACCAAACCACATAATCGATCCAAGCATATGCTTGTCAACTTCTGTGTATTTTCGCATCATTTAGTACCACCTAATTAACTGCTGTTGTCACGTGTAAGTCGTATCCGGTCATTGACGTAGTCCATTGTGGAGCTCGTTCCAACACCCTCCTTTAACAGGAAAGAAGCAAGCAGTTTTCTTCTGTTTTGTTGAAGTGGGGTTATAGACCACTTCTACTCTACAGGAATTAGATCATTTTTTCTTGTTTGTTTATTATTATTTTTTTTTTGCATATTTTTTTAGCAAATGCTTAACTATCATGTTGGGTTTTTGGAAAGTAGTTTATCAATTATTGGCAGGCAGTTGATGCGACGAAAGTTAGACGAGCCACTTATTGATTTTTGTTTTGGCGATCATCGCAGTAAACAGCCATCTAATTACTTGTTCCAGATTATTTAGGAAGGTGTTGTGCTTGTAGAGTAAATCAATGACAACCGCCAAAAGATTTGATTGTTTACAATGCCAGAGCTTTTCCGGTTTTCTAAGCACTATACAAAAAGTCAGATATTATAGTGCTTTGGAGAGAGAGACAGAGACAGAGGAGGGAGAGAGAGAGAGAGAGAGAGAGAGAGAGAGAGAGAGAGAGAGAGAAATTTCCAGAGATTATTATTATTGAGAGAGAGAGCAGTGCATGGGGTACAAATATACGAAGCCCAGTATACCCATCATGGCTACCTCTCTGATAAGAGTGCACCAGGCACATGCATTATAACCATATGCGCGTGACATGGTTATCTCATACCAAGGGGTATGACATTCATTATATTTTTGAAGTTTATGTGTTTCTATATGCCTGTGTACTTTTATTTTATTTTATTTTATTTCATTTTTGGTATTTTCGCTACTGAGAATTGTGTATAATTATTGATTCAAGGAGGATATGCACACACATATATATTAAATATTTTGTTGGAGATGGGGTATTGTTCCTATAGTTTTCCACCTGTATTGTCTTCATTCAAACTATAATTTGAATCTTAGCTCATTTTGAGCACTTCGATTCTAGCCTGTTTCTGAGTATTTTGATATTAACAATTTCAGTTTATAAAAAAAAGTACTATATATATATATATGTGTGTGTTTGTGTGTGTGTGTGTGTGTGTGT
>NC_068982.1:175303550-175305212 GCF_001194135.2 Octopus bimaculoides | reverse complement strand
ATATATATATATATATACGAAAAGGTGCTGAAAAGTTCCTGGCTTTGGGTAAAAGAAAATACAGGAGGATCAGCTAATTGTGATTCACGTACTTATTTCACATACTTCGGTTTTTCTAAGCCCTGTAAAAGAACTAGGAAAGTCGGGCCTCCCAGCCAAGCCTTTCGCGATACGCTTAAAGCCAGGAACTTTTCAGCACCCCCTCGTGTATATATGGAGACCACCTCGGTCACAAATGACCATGGGATTGCGCCTAGAAAGTTACCCTCCGAGGCACAAATCCGGGCAAGGTTGTTTATGGAAGACCAACAGTCGCCCATGCATACCATCCTCCCCTCTCCATGCCACCAATGTTATCAAAGGGAAAGACAAAAGTCAATACAGCTTAGCACCAGTGACATCGCAACACATTTCTACAGATGAGTGAAGTGGATCTACGTGAAATAAAGTGTTTTGCTCAAAAAAAAACAAACAGAACATAGTCTAGTCCAGGAATCGATCTCACTACCTCATAGCTGTGAGCCCGACGTCCTAACCACTGAGCCATGTATCTTCACCGTGCTGCGCTCTGTAAAGAAAAGGTTAGCACTTTCGTCTCCTTTCCCACAAATTCTGTATTTGCTCTGTTACTGAGTTTCATCAGTCTTTGTCGATATAAAATTCATTTTAATGGCTTTTACCCGGATGGCTTTTAATTAGCGATTCAGTTTCTTGTTTCAGGTTTCCATAGGTCAAGTACAACTGCCGCTCTTTACTTCCAACATCTTCGATTTGTTGCATGAATTGGCCACTTATTTGACATGCCATCCATTTTTCTGTTCTTGGTATTTCTCACCGTTTCAGTAACTTCTCCTTTACTGGCGGTCTTTCATAAACTTTACTCTCTATAACCAACATAGTTTTTCAAACTCCAAATTGGAGCACTGATAGTGTTTTCTGTATTTAACAAACTTCTACCTCCTGTTTTCTTGCTAAATAGAACCTGTCAGTATTACTTTTTGGGCGATGTGCATTATGTGTTGTGCACAGCTTACCAGTGCTTTAGAAAAGGAGCAGAGTATCTTAACACTAGCATAGCCATCATACTTCTTACCTTTTTTTAGTTTTGTGTCACCTACGTTTCTGATCCTTCTTTTCTACTGTTTCGAGACTTTCTCGTCTCACTTTCTGTTATTTTATTATCTATCATGCAGCACTTCTAGATACTTCTGTCCCTCGTTGTTTGCTAGTGGTCTAATGATGTTATCTTGCGGTAAATTTATCCCAACAGATTTAATCTTTCAACCCGTCTTCATGATTAATATTGCACATTTATTCACCCCAAGCTACAGCTGTAACTTAAGGTAACGTTCTGACTCACATGCGTGCATATATGCATAGGTACATGTTTGAACGTTGGTGATACTAGCTATGAATGCCATCTGTTAATGTAATAAATCAATCCACATATATGACGAGGCATATGTAGACTCGCTCATGGGCAGAAAAATCACTATATGTGTGTATGCGGTCCTTTACATGTTCAAATACATCTATAAATTGGAATATGAATTTCAACTGGTTGTTAAGGGGGTATGCATGCATACATTCATATGAGTGGTGTATATATACATACATACATACATGCATATATATATATATATATATATATATATATATATA
>NC_068982.1:175297245-175303540 GCF_001194135.2 Octopus bimaculoides | reverse complement strand
TATGCATACATGTATGAGCTTGTCTGATGCTCGTGTTAATGGCTAGGTGGGGTCAATAACAAAGGTCAGCGGTAATGTGTCAAATATTCGCTTGATGTAGGGTGGTTTAGTAAGGTAGTAAGTAGTCAACCACCTCAAACTATTACCCGGAACTAAATTACTCCTCCCTCCAAATATTAGGAGAGTGATGGTTATAGTCTTCTGAATCATCTCCAAAGTTTGAAGTGTATTGACCTTCTATATTACAGCGATGAAAATACGTATGTTTAAGTAGTCTCGTCTCTTAACTGTGATTGACTTGAAGACAGTAATTCTTTGGGATGTATTTAATTTTGTTACATCGTATCGGGGGATGTTGGAAAAGTGTTAGTAAAAGAAAAGGGACGCTTAAAAATTTGAGAAGCATTGAACTTGATCGACTGGGATCTTTAAAGGTTTTAGTTAAGAATAAATCGCAACGCTGGAAACTAGGTTACGATAAACTAACTTCGGAATTTCGGGGTCTGATTTATTAGTGGTCTTTGTAACGTAGGTGAATCAACTCTTAGTAATGTTGCAAAGAAAATTTAACTTCTATGACAAATATTTTTTATTTCTAAGAAATAGACATTAATGAAACTTCACGTGAATAGATGTTGTTTAGCTACTAGTCAGTTGTGTTCATGTAGATCTTAAATGAAAAGCGTTCAAACTATGATCATTGTGTCTTTTATTCAGTGTCCAGGACCACATTATTCAAGGTATCCTTCATTCCTTTAAAACTGTAGTGTTGTTTGAGAAAGATTTAGTTGCTATGTTTGGCAGGTCAAGCGCCCGCTTAAAAACTCTTTCTCTCATGTTGGCACACCAGATGTAATAACCATAACACACTATTGAGCAGTGATACTAACTGCAGTCAAAGAAAGGTTTACCGTTATGGTAGATAGCTTTCTATGTCACGTAATCCTCTAAGGACAGTACAATGAATTAAGAGAAGCGATAGAGCACTGGACTAAGTAAATTCTTAATAATACTTCGATTTCCCATCTAGATTTTGAATTCAGATGCTATCTGGATCATCTTTGCTTTTCCTCCACTGACTATTCCATCGCCTTAAAAGTTAAACTAGTTTTATATTTTCGTAGCAAAAGACGTACTTTCAGGAGTTAATTTCTTTAAGTACATATTTCATATTATATTGTGGTTCGTTTTGCCAGTCATCTGGCCAAGGTCATAAAATGACTCCCAGTTTGTATTAAATTCTAATACAGGTACAAGGCTACATATCTTGTGAGTTGATGTAACTTATTGCATGGAACATCAATATTTAACTACTACTTTATTTGACTACTACAATATTTGACTACTACTATATTTTTACCTGAGAGCTTAAAAAGCAAAGTCGACCCTGTGGGATTGGAAGTCAATGTGAAGGGATGTAACTGAAGTGTGTACGGCCTTTTGACAAGCACTCTACCGATTTTATCATTCACTATTTCTATTAGTGATACATTGAACTCAATTAAATCAACTATAGCACTTCTTTTTTTGAAAATCGATATTCTACCTCGTCAAACGAAATCAATATTATGATTGCTGATGCAGGCATACTATTTAAGATAATACAGCAGCTATTCTATGAGAGAGTGCATCGAGATGAATCTTGTCAAATCCCAGACAACTCAAGCTTGAAGTACCTTCAATAGCCCAATGTCTTCGTTGCAGATAAAAAGCCTCCCAGTAAAAGTCATTAGATGTGGTTAGTAAATGAAGCATTCAGTTGTGAATTATTTATTAAGCAGGATGGACAATTCTGTTTTTATCTTTGAATTATTTTTCCTAGAGTTCGGAAATCTTTGGGTTATTATTTTTTGAATTATTAAGATTGTCAGGACAGCATATTAGAAGTGAACGTGTAGGTTGTACAGAGAGCTGTTAAATTGGTATAAACTTGTAAGAAGAAAAGGGTAAGAAGGAATGATCTCGCCAAAATACGTCTGTATATGGTTGGATATGATAGTAAAAAGGTCATTGATGTTGAATAGAAAAATAGTTCATTAAACCTGCTTAATCTTGCAAAAAGATCATTTGTCATTATTTGTTTATTAGCATTCTTTTGAATCAGACAATTGAAGCTCGTAAAATCAAACTGATTATAAAGTATTTTCTAATGAACAAACTATTCGTTAGAAATACTTCATAGCAACTAAGAGACAAGCTTTATCCTTTCTTCTAAATCTATTACTTTCATCATCATCATCATTATCATCATCGTCATCATTATCATCATCATCATGATGGTTTGACAGAATCGTTAGAGCATAAGACAAAATGATTTCTAGTATTTCTTCCGGCTGCCTAACTTCTAAGTTCAAATCCTACTGCATTCATTTTTTTTTCTTTTCATCTCTCTGGCGTCAATGAAACAAAGTACCAGTCAATTACTAAGGTCGATGTAACGTTGAATACGTTTCCCACGAAATTGCTGGCATTATGCTTAAATTAAAAACAAGTATTTTTGTCATCATCATCAGCAGCAGCAGCAGCAGTAGTAGTAGTGGTAGTAGCAGCAGCAGCAGCAGCAGTAGCAGTAGTAGTAGTAGTAGTAGTAGTAGTAGTAGATGGATGATGAACGTAATACGCAAAAAAGAATAAATAAATTTAAAAACCAAAATATTTCTTGCTTAAGTAATGTGTATAATGTCGTCTGCTATAGCCATATCGGTCGCCTGCATGGCGGAGCTTATCGTCGGATTTCAATTATTCCAGTAGAATCCAAAGGAAACTGGATGATTCTGGTCATCATTTGACCAATAATCCATAAATATGGTTAAGCTAAGAATAGGAAACTGATATGTTGATAGAAATTCCGTTGTGACATTTAAATAATAAAAATCTACATACAAAAACACGCACCCACGCATAAAGTTCTCTCTCATATCTAATATACATAGTTGCCCACAATAACTAAAACGTTGGTTTATTAGTTACTAATGATGTTGTTATTGTTATTGTTGTTTTTGTTGCTGCTGTTGTTGTGGTGGTGGTTTCATTATATATTTATCCTTCATAGTAAATGATAATGATGATGATGACGACAATGACAGCGACAACGACAACGATGATGATGATGATGATGATTATGACGACCATAATCATCATCATTTGGGGGAGGAGGAAGAGGAAGAGGAAGGGGAGTAGGAAGCTGTCTTTATGCGTACACAAGCATTTTATATGATGTTACATAAAAGTACAATTTTTAAAACTAAAAAACGTTTAGCGTACGAATTGAGCAGATAATAATTATAAGATTTTGTCAACACTATTTTTATATGATTTTATTTCTTCTATTTCCATAAGAAGCAAATTCTATTCTTTCATTGTTTCCTACACTCTTTTTAATGCTTCATATTTTGAGACATTTTCAGTGTTTACACACACACACACACACACACATTTGTATTATGTATATATATGTGTGTGTGTGTGTGTGTATCAATTTATATATATATATATGAATGTATGTAAAGATATACATATACACAGATAGATAGATAGATAGATAGATAGATAGATAGATAAATCGATAGATAGATAGATAAATCGATAGATAGATAGATAAATCGATAGATAGATAGATAAATCGATAGATAGATAGATAAATCGATAGATAGATAGATAGATAGATAGATAGATAGATAGATAGATACAGATTTATTTATGTACGTACGTACGTATGTATCATCATCATCATCATCATCGTTTAACGTCCGCTTTCCATGCTAGCATGGGTTGGACGATTTGACTGAGGACTGGTGAAACCGGATGGCAACACCATGCTCCAGTCTAATTTGGCAGAGTTTCTACAGCTGGATGCCCTTATTTCAAGATTTCTTGCCAATAGAGAAAGAGCCGGTTTCTAACCTAAATCCAAGGCTCCTTCATTGGAATTTCAACATCAACAGAGTATTTTTGTATGTATATGTGCAGATATGTATGCTTTGTTTTCTGTATGTATTCTCAAGCATACGGTTGCATGTCGATACTTGCTCATATATATTTAAATGATAGACTTCTGGAAAGTTTTACAGATTTTTACAGTTCCAGTGATGGCTTGGATTTGTAGTCTTCGAATCAGCTTTCTCCTTTCTAGTTTTGAGAAGCCTAATTTCTCAAGATTGGTAGTTAGGCAACGTCTTACATATCCCAGTGCCCCAATAATTACAGCTATAAATCTGAACTTGTAATCTGGATAGAGTAGCTGTAGATTCCTCAATAATGCAGAGTAGCTATTTTCGTTTGTATGTATGTATGTATGTATGTATGTACTCTAGCTCAAAGTAGTAGCAGCTGTTAAGTTGCCAGCTATGGGCTAACTAGCATGTTAATTACTAGGAGGGAAGAATCCCGAGTTCTCGTTAGAATTTACTTCTAGGAGAAGGTAAATTCGCATAAAGTAAAACTGAGTTGCAGCCGGTTTCTGTTTGTCTGAACCTCTGTTGTTCTACTGGCTTTATAGCTGATTGCGCTGAAAAGTCAAAAGATTCATTCACAGGAACTGCTTGGACTCATGGAACATTTGCATGTATGTATAATTTCATATGTTTAGACTCCTATTCTTTACAAAATGTGAACGCATCAGTATGTATTGCATTGAAAACAACAATCTTTCAGCATAGATTTGGATTTTTTTTTAAATTCTCATCAGCAAACTGTTGGTCAGTGGTTGAAAATAACACCAGTACGTTTAGTTGAAATGTGTCCCTCCTGCACATGATATGGTGAACTGAGTCCTGAAATCTGAACCCTAAAACAACAAGGCTGTTAATAGAAATCATGATCGTAAGATTGTGGTTTCGATTCCTGGACCGGGCGACACGTTGTGATCTTGAGCAAAACACTTCATTTCATGTTGCTCCAATTCATTCAACTGTCAAAAAAGAGTAATCCTGCGACGGACTGGCGTCCTGTCCAAGAGGAAAGATACACACCTTTGAAACCGGGAAACCGGCCCTTATGAGTCTGTATGGCTTGAGATAGAACTTTACATTTTACTTTATTATTTGAAATACTCTTGTCCTTTCGGCAAGATAACGATTCTTCATAAATTTCTTCGCTTTCATTTATCCTCTCTGAATTGTATAACGACGCACAACTTTAGGATATAAATACTGGACTATTAATACTATACTCTCAACTCAACATTATTGATAAAAATATCCTTAATTTTCTTTAGAAGAATGTCCAACAATATCTGCACTATAAAGACTTGAAAATCGAAATGTATACAGCTTCAAAAAATAGCTTTTTCATGATAAACAGAGTAGATGAATTTTCTTATAGTATTTTTTTTTCTCAACTTTTATTATAAAAAAATCACCCTTTTCTTTCTTCACAACAAATTAACCAATTGACATGTATATATTTATTTATTTATTTATTTATTTATTTATCTTCTATGTGTGTGTGTGTGTATCTGTCTGTGTGAATGTGTATGTGTGTATGTGTGCGTGCGCGTGCGAATGTGTGTATGCGTGTGTGTGGTTTAGTGAAGTGTGTGTGTAAGCGTGTGTATGTGTGCGTGTATGGTGATGGTGGTGGTGGTGGTTGTGTGTGTGTACATGTGCGATCGTATGTCACACGAACGATAAAACTTTTGACTGCTGAAATAGTCTTGGACAATATGCTTGAAAACACATTTGGGCCATGAATGATGTTATCAAATCCTGGGACGCATGCATTTATGCGCTGTTACGTAATTAGACACGAAAATCAGATTCGTCTTTCACAGCCCGGATGAGAACAGCTAAGTGTCAATTTACTGTCCTGCATAAATCTTGGTCATGCACGAAATAACTGAATAGTGTCGCACGAAGCAGCGTCGAAAAATATTTTCGCATATGCAAATTATATCTAACACATTCGCGTATACTCGAACGTGGGAAGAATTTTCGCTACAAATACAGTTTCAGGAGAACTTTAACCTCATCACCAACGTGTTAAATATCATTGTACCTGCATATAGTTTATTCAACGATGCGACTATGTACACACACACACACATATGTATATATATGGGAGAATGTACGAAAAAAACAACAGACGAGGACAGGTGGTGTAAACAACAAAAGGATGTATTAGTATGACGCTCGGGAATACGGAAAGTCTTTAACGTTTTGAGCTACGCTCTTCAACAGAAAGAATACGGAGACAAGGAGAAAAACACGGAGAAAAAAAATTGAATAGTGTTCAGTCAACGGTCAATTATATATATATATATACATGTATGTATATATATATATATATATATATATAT
>NC_068982.1:175295499-175297080 GCF_001194135.2 Octopus bimaculoides | reverse complement strand
ATATATATGCATATATATATATATATGCATATATATATGCATATATATCTATATGCATATATATATGCATATATATCTATATGCATATATATATGAAAATGGAGAGGATACTCAATCGATAAACATCAGCCTGTAGACATTCATTTAGATCTATTTATTAATTAATTACAAACATATGTATAAGTAATCAAAATAAACAAATTAATTATACAAATAAACAAGTAAATTAATAGATAAATAAAAGTAAATAAATGAAAAAAGAATAAATGAGTGAAAAGTACTAAACTCTTACAGCTGTTTCTACCATGAGGTTGCCCAAATAGACGTGAGATATGCAGGGATGCATCTGCTTATCTCACATCTGTTTTCATTCCTCCACTTCACTCTCTATTTCATATCTTATCTAAAATAACTATTGCTTAACCATTTTCTCACACCGTCTCCGATGAAGGGATATATAAATATCCCAGAAACAGCTGTAAGACCTTCTATCTATAAATTTTCTAAAATCTTTCATACCCTTGGATGTTTTATCTCATTCTGAAATTTTTTTTATATATACGCATGCTGATATATAACCTACGTTGGACTCCTCATTCGCATAATCGCCGAACCTGGAGCTTAACTATAGTCTGTCCATAGCACTAACTCAGCATTACCTGACACCTTTGGGTCTTATTGACATTATTACCTCTCATAACCTATACTCTTGTTTCGGGCATTTGACTGCGGCCATGCTGGAGCACTGCCTTTAGTTGATCAAATCAATCACAAGGCTTATTCTTCGTAAGCCCAGTACTTATTCTACCGGCTTCTTTTGCCGAACCGGTAGGTTACGAAGACGTAAATACACCAACATCGGTTGTCAAGCGATGTTTGGGGGACAAACACAGACACACAAATATACACACACACACACGCGCACACACACACACACACACACACACACACACACACACACACACACACACACACACACACACACACACACACACACACACACACACACACACACACACACATATATATATATATATATATATATAGACGAAACTTCTAGTAATAGAGACTGAAACAATCTGTTGAGATATGTATTTAACTTCCACAGTATGTGCGGGATGCTTATTCCTGCATTTGTATATTTACTCGTATGTTTGGTACTTTAGCTATTAAATCCCAACGGTACTATTACGTAAGTGACTTTACACTAGTGAAATTTTGTTCACGTTTTTTTTATCTGAAGGTATATTCTTTGTGAGTTCACAGTCGATGACATTTCGGAAACACGAAAAATACCAAGCAATTCTGTACTCTTATATGCTGAAAATCCAGTGACTTATTCAACTTTTATATACAAATATGTATGTATGTATGTATGTATGTATGTATATATGTGTATATATATATATATATATGTGTGTGTGTGTGTGTGTGTTTGTGCGTGTGTGTGTGTAAATAGATGTATATTTACATATATTATTTATATATATATACAAACATATATATACATACTCATAAATATATATATATGTATAAATATCTATACATATCTATATATATATATATACATATATATATATA
>NC_068982.1:175281941-175295246 GCF_001194135.2 Octopus bimaculoides | reverse complement strand
CAATAATATTTATTGATAAACATGTTATTACAATCAAATTATTTTAAAATACATTATTACATATTCCAAAATATCACATTATATACAAAATGTATTTTATAATCAAATAATTTCAAGATTATGTATTGCAAAGTACATTTTTTTCATTAAAAGTAAATTCAACGCACATTATTAAATACTCCAAGATACATAATTACGAACTGGTTTCACCTCCGAAGGAGATATTCATTGCAATGGTTTTCTACTACCATTCATTTAGTATATACGAGGGTTGCTGAAATGCTTCTGGCTTTGGGTAAAAGAAAATACAGGAAGATCAGTTAATTATGATTTTATTCAAAATATTCCCCTCTCATATACCCCTCTATTGCAACGGTCCTTCAGTTCTTCTAAACCTTGTAAAATAAATCGGAAGGCTGGGCCTTCATCCAAGCCTTTCGTGGTGCCCTTAAAGCTAGGAACATTTTAGCACTCCAGCGTAGTGTGTCTACTGGATGCAACTTCCCTATAGAGTCAGTAGGTAACAATGGGGTAGTATTATATGTTAATAGATTCAGATGCTGTCGAGAATCTCCTCATGAACCGACTACTGACCAGAATCAAGGAAGTGTAAACAACTGAGGATGAAACATAGATTTATTTTCGTAATCCTAATAAGAGAGAGCAGTGGCTTCGTCCTGCCCAGGCTTCAGACAAGGTTTGAACTGGTTATTATGTTGGTGATTATGTTGTGGAATTTCAACGAGGAATTTCACTTTGAACTTGTCCAGATGGTCATGCTGTAAACTCTAACTTCTATGCTCGACTCTGCAGGGAGTATATGAAGCTTTAAAAGCCCGCTTTTCGGTATTGGTCAATCGAATATACTCTTACAGTATGACAATGCCTCAGCACACATTGCCAATACGATCAAGTGCTAACTGGAGAAAGTTGCGGAGCAGGAAGTGCTGACTCACCCTGCTTACAGTCCAGATCTTGCAGCATCAGATTACCACCGTTTCAGAGCCATGGCTCATTTCTTGTATACATGGAGGTTTAACAAAGTGGATGGGGCTGAAAACCGATGTAGGGAGATATTTATCTCTAAACTAGCCAAATGGTATGGATGTGGAATTGAGCTTCTGGCAGAACGATGGCAACAGGTAACAGAATATGATGGGATATATTTTGATGAATAAATGCTTTTCATATGTAATCTATTTGAACTGTCAATTAAAGCTTAAGATACGAAGATCTTTTGACTCAACCTGGTAAATTAAATTTCAGACGGATATTGTCTCGGTAAGGTGTGATTTGACAAATGTTTAGTATGAGTATTTGGAGGAAAGATATATGGTAAGGTGAGTGGTGGTTGCATTGAGAGAGCTTTCGTGTGGATTGCTTGCTATTTCAGAGGAACAAAGAACTGGAATATCTGTAGACCCGTCTGCAAAGGGGGAATAACTAATAATGTTGTGTAAGTCAATCAGATGGTCTTCTTTTCTGTTGCTATCTAAAATCTTTATGCGTAGAAGCAGCTACCTCATCAAGGCATTATTCTGTTGTTGGTCAAACGGTATCAACTGGTCAGCATTGGAGTATTTTATGGCCTTAAAGAAGTCAAGCTCCTGGAATATAGTTTTGACTACGCTATTAATTTTGTAATCATGAGAGATTGTTTGTAACTTGGAATATTAAGTATTTATTATGAACTATTCATAAGTAAAGGAAATGGTGGGTTGCAGGATTATGTTTTTGATATGCAGTGCTTAGTTTATCGTGTCTTTCACTAGGGAATGTTTTCAAGATCTTTGTTTATAGAAGTGTTGCGTAGTGGGTGCCTGGTGTTAGCAGTTTAAGCTGCGTGTGGATGACACCTTTCAGGTGACAATCATATACAGTTACAGAGAAATGAAATGGTTTATCTGCAGCATAGGAGTGTATATGATTAGATGTGGCCATAATAAGGTCATTTATCTATGACAGAGTAGTATGTAAGATACAGCTAATCAAAAAATATAAAGCAGTCAGCGGTCAGCGAGAGCTCTGTCAGAGCAAGCACACTACAATGGAAGGCAAAAATCTTCCAATCGATTTAAATCAATTTAAATATGGTATAAAGTATTTCTCATGTCCCAGACAACATTATTAATGTGCATATATTTAATTTTATTCTCACCTGCAATTAACATACCAAATTTTTTTAATCAGTTGTAATATATGTTTAGCAGATATAATATATGTTTTGGAATTTTAGGAAAATTTCTCCAAAAGAATCCTTGTGTCAGGAAATTGTGTCTGAAGCAAATGTTTGTTTCTAGTGTATTATTTTAAAATATAGAGGACTTTCTACGAATTTTGGATTTCTGTTGTCGTTACTTTGAATTTTAATGATTCAGAATATTACTATATTGTCTAAATGTAAAAGAAACACCTTCGTGTGATATGCTATCCATGGAAAACTTGTTTCTATTAACGGCCATGAATTAGCAAATTTCAACAACCAGTGAAATCTTCATCACAACATATTCAGCCCATGACAACCTACGCTGAATGATTTATCTGAAGTCTCTTCTGAGACCATAAAAAATATATTTCTTAAGTCTAACAGTAGCTACAATAAGTCAAGAAAGAACTTTTAACACATATATCCACATATGTTGATATTGGAATGTCTCCTTCACAACTGCTACTGTCTAGAAAATGCCGCCCGATATTTTGAGGCTCATAGAAGTCTTAAACCTATTTTTCAAGATCTCAGTAAGAGTTCAAATGTACCTTGATAAGTTACATATTTCTTTCATATTTCGTATTTATCAGATCTCAGTTCAAATATAGTAAACAGAACTCAAAATATCATAATAACCAGTCCTACTAAATGAACAATTTAAATGAGTGTCTGTAGACGTAATAGAATTTTTTTCTCAAAGCACCTTATCCAAGGATTCTGCATGATTTCTTTAAGCATGAACAACTATCCAATCTCAGTCAGTTTTGCAATAATAAATGTAAAAGAAGAAAGCATCAAATTTCCTGAGTAAACCCTGTTTTCAGTATTGTAGATTCAGCAGATATCAAAAAGCCGAGAGTCGTATGGGATACGACCTGTCAGAGTTGTCAAACATAAAAACATCCAATCTAAATAATTAGATT
Source organism: Octopus bimaculoides (assembly GCF_001194135.2). Lineage (NCBI taxonomy): Eukaryota > Metazoa > Mollusca > Cephalopoda > Octopoda > Octopodidae > Octopus > Octopus bimaculoides. The sequence continues at coordinate 175,292,114 of NC_068982.1, read as the reverse complement.
TACTTGAATATAGTGTGTTAATTTGATTAATATTTAGTGTTTTTTGTTTTGATTCTTTTTTTTTTAGTTTTTTTTTTACTGATAGGTTTTAAAGAAGGAAGTGTTAGTGTACATGGCTTTCCTACTCCTTCCAAGATAAGTGACAGTGATGCTGTTAATGTTCTCCTTGAACATTTGTAAGTTAACACTTACGCCAAGGACAAGGTAACGAATTCCAGAGAATCGACATTCTGGCATGGGGAGGAAAGGCTGGATTTAGTGATTAGTGCAGGCTGGATTTAGTGATTAGTGCAAGACCTGGACACAACTAGCAAAACGAGAAAAGAAGAGACGAGAGGATCGAGTAAGCCTGGGCGAAGACGGCAAGAGCTCAGACAGATACGAGGAACAGAAGCCATTATAGTACAGGTAGAAAAGGCAGGGAGGGGAGACAATGCGTCTGTAGGACAGAGGCTGGAACGTGCTTGTTAGTGACTTTATGCCAACTAGTTGAGTAACCCTTTTCTTGAAGTAGCCTATGATGTCTGTTTAAGCAACAACAGCACTCTTATATGTGTGCAATGCTCCAGTGTATTTCACACATGTAACCAAGCTTTATATGGTAAGTAATTGTTGAAATTAAACTATTTTCGGGATCTGAAGATAAAGGCCTGTCTTTGAAATGCGGTCCTTACTATGTTAAGGATCTGCTTTTGTCAGGAGAGATTCTTGATTATTTCATAGTCTACATTTGGAACGACTGTAAGTGCTCTAGTTGCGTGCAACTCTTAATTAAGGATATATGGTACGGTGATGATTTATTGGTAAAAACAGCATTTGTGCTTTCTTGCTTTTGAACCAGACAAGATCGATATAGCTGCATGATAGTGTGCTTTCGAGGTTCATGGAATCAATACAGGTTTGACGTGTGATGATGTCAAGGTTGTTAATGGATAATGCATAGTTGAGAAGGGTTAGGAAAGACTGAAGGGCAGTGCTGTCTGCTTAAGAGAGAATGTTACTGGAGCGATCTGATAGGAAGCTACCGGCCCAAGGTATAAGAGATAAAGTGGAGTACTTGTGTCGGCAGTTTTGATTATAAATTTGCATACCAGACATGTTTGAAAGCTTTGCCGAGTCGAGAACGACTACATTGCTTTCACCAAATTTCTCCAAATCTAGAGCCGTCTAGTGGATGACATCGAAGAACAGGTCATCGGCGGACCTAGCTTTATGGAAACCATAATGGTAGTCTTGAAGAAGAGAGGCGTTGTTGCCATTATTATGGAGATATTTTAAGTGGGACGATAAGATGATAGTTTTCAGGGCCAGAGATATTCCCTTCCTGAGAATAAGACACAGATCTGAGTAGATCCCTGTAGAGAGGGAGAGATTGAGATGTTTAAAGTTGATCTTTATTCACAACAGAGTGAACCTGCTTATTAGAATCTAATTTTAAATTTAATTGGATGAACATACATTTTACCTAAATTTGAATTTTATTATAATGGGTCGGTTGGTATGATGTGTTACATAATTTGAATTTCATGATAAAGTTACTTCTTTGATTTATGTTTCTGATCAGAATGATGATGTAATTGCTTTAATTGCATATTGAATAGTTTTAATAATTTCTCTCTTTCAAAAATAGGAGAAAAATATGTTACACTGATTTCCATTTTATGACAATCTAGAAGAATTTTTTTTATTCTCCTACTTAACAACAATTAAAGTATTTTTCTATCTCATTACATTATTCCAGCGCTTCACACATATTCCTGTAAGGGAACAACATTATACCACAACGTACCGTCTTATAAGGAAAGAAAAAATCATTGTTTAATGCAGTCCCAGATATACAAAAACAAAAAATTCAGGATGGTCATAAATAGTAATCATTTGCTTATAGATCTGCTCGATCAGGATAGATCTGAGGTTAATCAATAACAACCTGTAAGAGCATCACATATATCTGGTGAGAGAAAGAAGGATAAAATGAGACGGGAGAAAGATTGAGGAGTTCAGGGGTTATGAGTGAATTCAAAATTACATTTGATGAAAATGATAAGATATGCACCGTTTGGATAAATTTTCCAGAGAGATTTTTGCACTTGACATGAAGAATATGTAGTAAACATGAAGAAGATGTAGTCAACTAAGGGGAAGTTTAGACGGTGTTGTTATTGAGGTCAAGCGGTATCAACTGGTCAGCATTAGAGTACTTTATGGTCTTAAAGAAAAGATCTGGTAGAAAAAACGGTCAGCAGATGTCGCTGCTTATACGACCATCAGTAGATAACGGGCCAGAAAGTCTGACTACACGTAGAAGGGGTTGTAGGACATACGCTACACTAAAGCATCATTTATTGCCTTGCTACTTATATCAACAGAAAATATTGGCGAACAATTTCCAGTTAGTGACTGAGGATTCCTCCGGGTGTTGTCGGGAATGTTGCACAAGAGGTATTCGTCATGGGGAGAGAATTTGGAGTCAAAGGTTTTGCCTTTATGAGTGACTTGAAGGGTCCTGCTTACGAAGAGGATGTAGGTTAATCTATTTAGGCGTCTCGTATAGATTCGATTTTAGACACATTTGTTGGAAAGATTTGCTTGTTATAAACGAATTCCACTGCTCTCAACACACACTTCTCCCGTAAGGGCTTATTCTTGCATGCTCTGTTTTCTGATCTTATTTCATTGTTTACTTTATATGAACTTCAGTTCTTTTATACCTTGGTCTAATTATTCTTTACAGTAAAAATAGAAACTATTTAACGATTCTAAGAGTCAGCTATTTTTCTCTGCTGTCCTTGATGTTTAATTCCAATTGAATATTGTCTGTCTTGTATGCGGGTAGATTAGTTTTGTGCTAAAGAAAATATTACTAGGAAACAGACTAGAATAAGTGTAGAGATCTGTATCAGCTGAATAAGGTATCACGGGGGAAAATTGTTAAATATATGTTTCTCCAGATATCAGAAATTGCTTAGATACAGAGTAAACGCTAGAAATACCGAGAAAAAAATAGCATAGATAAGAAAGAACACCATAAAAGAATGATAAATGACTGGGATGCATCAAAAGACTCGTTAAATAGGAAGAGCACTTCTCTAAAGTCAATAACAAGGAAGACTTGATGGTTTTATAACTCAACGTGAAAGTCAATAATCGTCTAAAATCTAACTAAAGACAGAATCACTAATTTCAATTTCAACAGCAGGAGATCAATGTCTGAACACTAAAATAACAACATCAAGAAAATCAGCAGTAAAGACTAGGAAGATGCTAATCGTTGTTGTAATATGGGAATTCCTTGTCAAGAGACAATAAAAAACATTTCTTGTTGCTTAGTTCCAGAAAAGTTGGAATACATTCACCGGAATAACCAAATAGCAGGTCGTCTCCATTATACTTTTAAATATGACTAATACATCAACATACAAACTGTTAAAATGTGAGCAAAACTGTAGTGACAATGCTGGTTTCATAATGCTATAGAATATTTTTTTCTATTGCTGCCCCATAAAGTAATCAAGGTTAACAGTTGTGACATCATTACCATACTCTTGAGGAATGGCTTTGTGCCCTCAAAGACATTTCGATATCTTCCATTTCCTTTAAGTGTTAGAAAACTTGTTCAAGAACTAGAACCCATAAATACAATAGTAAATAAAATTTTAATATTGATTTTAATATTGATTTCAAATTTTGGCACACTGCCAGCAATTTGGGGGTAGGGGACTGGTGGATTACATCAATCCCAATGCTTCACTGGTACTTAATTTATCGACCCTGAAAGAATGAAAGGCAAAGTTGTTATATCCTTAAGCCTCCAATATCGTAGTACATTTGATATCGTCGACGATAGATAAAGACTACACTGTAACAGTGTTATAACAATAGAAAATAGAAACAGCGGCACTAATAAACACGAAACGAACCAACAATCTTTTACGAACCAACAATCTTTTACGAACCAACAATCAATATTTCCAGCACCACTAACTCAAATTGTACCTCGACTTCGAAGACCCAACTACGAACGTTTTATCTATTCGCCACACAGGGCGGAACATAGAGGGGACAGCCCAAGGACGGACAAGCATAAATTAGTTCGAGTTTTTTTTTTCTCCATTACTTTCGGTGCTGGGACATCGAATACATAAAAAAATACTTCCTTCTTTATACTTGTGGAGCAAAGCTGCTCCTATTCCGTACTCCAAAGCATCAGATGCTACAACAATGTCCATTTTAGGATCGAAATGCGCTAGAGACAAATCTGTTATTGGTATTTCTTTTATTTCTTCAAGTGCGTTTTTGGCATTTAACCGACCAATTTCACTTTACTTCCTTTTTTAATAAGTCATTCAATGGAGCTCTTAATTTGTGCATGTCAGAAAATGTAGTTTTGGTAGTAGTTTGCCAGCCCAAGAAACGCTTGTAATGTTGGAGCAGGCATATTCTTTATTGCGTCTGCCCTCGACGGGTCAGGTCGTCTACCATTTTTATAAATTATTTGCCCTAAGTACCTAATTTGAAGCAAAAAGAATTCGCCTTCTTCTTCACTCAAAATGAACCCATACACTTTAATTTTCTTGAACACAGCTTTTATATGCTCCACATGCTGTTCACGCGATTTACTCTTAATCAATATATCGTCTAAATAAGGGAATGCAAATTCATAATTAGATAATATAGCGTCCATGAAATATTGCCTGTCCATGAAATATAGCGTCCATGAAATATTGCTGAAATATTGCCGGTGCAACCTTTAATCCAAAGGGTAACCGGGCATATCTGTACAATCCTCTATGTGCATTTATTGTCAGATACTTTGAGCATTATCATTTACATTCATCTGTAAATAAGCTTCAGACAGATCCAATTTGGAGAAAATTTTTCCACCATTTGATTTTGCGAAAATGTTTCTGGAGTCGGGAGTGGATGATGGCATGCCTTTAAGCAGTCGTTCAATCCTGTAGGGAAATCAGCACATAGCCTAATCTTATTGTTTTTTTCTTTTTAATGCTCACTTGGGCGCCGCCCACTTAGAGTAGTCCACCATTTTGATGATTCCACTCTTTTCCAGTCTGTCCAACTCGTCATTTACGATTTCAATTGCCGCGAACGGTATTTTTCTGTTAGATTTAAATACAGGCACAACGTTTTCATTTACTTGAAAGCACGCTTCAGTCTTTTTACATAGACCTGAGTCTTCCGATAGTACTTTTTCAATTTTCTCTTCAATTCCTCAGACGATCTATTTTAACGGAACAACCGTTTATATTTATACAGTAGAGACTTATGGAGAGGTGCCATAAGTCAAATAACTCCAGCCAATCTGCATCAAACAGATTGATTGTATTCTCCACAATGAATATTTTTGCTTCACGTGTTTCTCCTCGAAATGTGACGTCTGTAGACATTTCGCCCATGAAACGTAATTTATCGCCCGTCACGCCACGCGCAATTTTCGCTGTTTTACATAACCCCGGTTTCCCGATTTTTCTCCGTGTATCCGCACTTATGACTGAAATATCACAACCCGTATCCAACTGTAGTTTAATATTTACACCATTTATTTTTACGTGTGCGACTTTTCTTGTTTTTGCGTCACATTCACATTCTGCTGAGGACACCTTAGAGCTGTTTGCGTTCGATCCTCGTAATCTTGTTCTGCAGTGTGAGTTCTTGTCACCAAGTTTCTAACATCTATAGCATTTTCGGTTTTTAAACGGACACTCTTTTCTTAAGTGTAAGCCTCCACATCTGTAACATGGACTATGGCCTTGCACTCTTTTTTTCTTGCACTTTCCAGTTTGACACATCTGTATTTTTGCGGAATCGTTCTCTTGTTTTTTGTTTGTTTGTTTTGTTTTTTACGCCATGCTTCAGGTTTACCATCGTTTGGCATTCTTCTTCAACGGTCTGTAGGGTTAAGTCTTGGTTCGCTTGCTCCATTTTTGAGAGAACCCTTGCCCGAATTTCTCTATCTTCGGTTGCCGTAAGGCCTTGTACGAAGATGAGGGGTTTAAACATATCCTGAGTGAGTTTCTGAAGTTTAAAGTTTTCACACATACGACGTATGTAATAAAGTCCTCATCGTCATTTTTTGTTAAGTTCCAACACTCCATTCATGTGTTAAATAACGAATTTTTGTCACAAAAAAGTTTTGAGAGTAAGTCACTAGTTTTTTGGAAACAAATCTCACTGGACATTTTGGGCAATATAAAGTTACAGTAGCGTTCTTGTTCTTGTTGCGTAGTAATAGCCTTAATTTCTCCTCATCCGACCATGGCTTGCAATCTTTGTTAAAAATTTCCTCGTACCTTCTATAGCACGCAGGAAACATAATACCCTCCTCCAGATTATAAATGAATTCAAAAATCGAGTTCGCAACGCCGTCTGACGTAAACGAACTTATCGAATTTTCGGATTTCCTTGACTGTAACTCAGTTAACTGTTGTTGTTGCTGTTGTTGTAATATTTGCTTCTACAACTCCTGTAGTTGTTCCTCTTGCTGCTCTTGAAGCTGTATTACTGCAGCCAATAGGTTCTCCCTAATTTAACAATTTGTATGACGTGCAAATTGTCAAATAACCGACATGAACTTCGAAGAATCCTCGTCGCCAAATGTTATATCCTTAATCCCTCCATATCGCAGTACGGTTGATATTGTCAACGATAGTTAAAGAATACACTGTAACAGTGTTATAACAATACAAAATAGAAACAGCGGTAGTAACAAACATGTAACGAACCAACAATCAATAATTCCAACACACCAACTCAAACTGTACCTGTCCCAGCTACGAACTGCCGACTATGTCAGACCGCTACTATTTATACGTGATCCCGTCTATTCTCGTCACAGGATGTCATATTCTCGCCACAGCAAAAGTCGACCTCAGCGGAATTTGAACTCAAAATGTTAATGCCGCTAAGCATTTTGCCCGACGTGCTAATGATTCCGCCAGCTGGCTGCCTCGAGCATTGTTTAATATTAATAACATTTTAATGTGAATAACAACTCATTTGCTTGATTTATAAAGAAAATAATTTAAACATTAATTTACCAATGAGCTAGGAGCCTTTAAAAATAGTAACTAAAATGCAGTGAAATGACATGCCTTTTAATATCAATAATGGGCTCATTTATTTATAAAGAAAAAGGGAAAATTTTTAAATCTGGTACAACGTTATTGTTACTACAGAAGTTAACATGAGAACATCATCTTTGTGATCATAAATGTAAAGATTCAACATCATTGATATTGTAGATGCAACGAAATAGAATGATTGTTATAGATGTAGTCACATAGTATCACTGTTATTACAGATGTGATGACACATCACTTATATTACACCAGGCGTAATATGAGCGTAATGATCAAGAAGTAATGACAAGGCATGACTGCTGTTATAGAAGATGCTATGACACAAAATGATTGTTAGAGATATTTTATGAAACAGAATGACTGTTATAGAGAATGTAATGATAGCATTACATTTTTTATTGTCGATGTAATGACAACATCACTGTTATAGAAAATATAATGATGCAGTATCACTATTATAGAAGATGCAATGATAGAGCATTACAGCAATTTTAGAGAATGTAGTGATAGAGAATCATTACTTCATATATTTGTAATGATACAGTATCATAGTTATAGAAGAGGCAACAATCTCTCGATCTGCTAGGAACGGCAGTGAAATCTCTCTCAAATCAATGTCAATTATTTTAAGAAAAAGAAGGGCACAATAGATAATGTATTCTGTTAAACATGTCTAAAAAAAGTAAGAATTATTATGGTTTGTTCGGGATTGACTTAAAGCGAACGCAATAACAACCAACACGGTGCCTTTAAACAAACTATCAGGTTGAGTAAAAAGTAAGCAACGTTTTGAACCATGAAGAATTTGTACCGGATTTTTGCAGAGTTTTTAACTTTTTTTAAACATTTTTTCTTTTAATTGTCGGATAATAGAGACAGTCTTGTCCAAATGCACCAATGAATTAACATTGATACTTTTTTCACCGTTGTTACAATCATCTGAACTAGAACTGTCACAGCGCGATATTCGAGTAATTTTGCTATTCAACTTCAAAAAAGGACGTAAAGTAGCTAAAACTGCTCGTGATATCAACGAAACGTTTGGTAAGGAAATGACCAGTGAGTGGTCAGCTCGAAAATGGTTTAAACGATTTCGCAGTGGAGAACTTGAGCTTTGAAGACCGTCCATCTCTCATCGATGACGGTCAGTTAATGAGAACTGACAAAAGAATTTCATGTTAGGCAGAAAACTGCCTGCAACCATTTGCATGCGATCGGAAAATCAAAAAATCTTGGCAAATGGGTACCATTCGATTTGAATGAAAATCAGAAAATGTGCAGATATGAAATTTGTTCGTCGCTTCTTTTCCGTAACCAGGTCGATCTATTTCTCGACTGTATTGCAACTTGCGATGAAAAGTGGATTCTGTACAATAATAAACGTTCTTCGCAGTGGTTGGACCAAAATGAAACACCGAAAACCTCCCCTAAATCCGAGCTCTTCAAAAAGAAGGTTATGGTGACTGTTTGGTGGTGTACTGCTGAACTCATTCATTATAACTTCTTAAAACCCGGAAAAACCATTACTGCAGAAACATATTGCCATGAAATTGTCAAAATGAACGAAAAATTGCTACTCCTCCGTCCCAGACTGGTCAACAGAAGAGGGCCAATCATTTTTCATGACAATGCTCGACCGCACTTTTCAGTAATGATGTTGCAGGAGATGAGGGAACTTGGTTACGAAGTTCTTCTCCACCCAGATTATTCCCCAGAACTTTCTCCTACAGACTACCACTTTTTCAAGCACCTTGATGGTTTCCTGCGAGAGAAGGAGTTCAAAAATCAAACCGATGCTAAAAGTGTGTACAAAGAGTTCATCAACTACAGAAATCCAGAATAAACAAACTTGTAACTCATCGGCAAAAGTGTGTTGATTGTAATGGTACTTACTTTGATGAATAAAATTTCCACATTGTTGATATATATTATGATGAATTTCGTGTTTCAAAACATTGCTTACTTTTTACTCAGCCTGATATATAATCACTATAAATACTATTTTGCAAATATTACAACAACCACAATCACTACTAAAAACAATGACATCAACATCTGACCAACAAAGAAATCGCGACACAGTCACTATACTTGTTAGAAATAGCAGCCAGATTTCCCATAGAAAAGAAAGGACACCTTAGATCATTAGTTCTGGATTCATAACGACAAGAAAACATGACCATGGCTAGTATCATTTTGTTTATAGGTCCGTTCGGATAGAGCTCATCTTTGACAAAACAAGTAAAGCATCAAGATTAATTGCAAAAACACAATAAAAACAACTATAAAAGCAATATCACAATATCTGAATGAAACTAAATCGTTGTTATTTTCCCCCTTTGCATCGCTCTTTTCGAAGCGAAGTGACAAAATGAAAGCTGTAAAAGGCAAAATAAAGATGAAATTCGAAACTACTGCAAGGATCACTTGCAAAGAATTATAATAATTTTATGCAAATATTATGCAGCGACTTCAGTGATCGTAAATACCATGAAACTGATCATCCCCACTCGCACTACTTACCATTCCATTCTTGCTATATTATGTTTCATTATGAAGGTGTTGTAATGAAGAATCATTATAACACTTCTACTATATAACCTGGGACAACTCACGTCACATTAATGATTCAATTGACTTCAATGTAAAGTGTGACAATTTGATACGTTCAACCCTACAGCGTGTCAATATATGTATGTGCTAGTGCGGTGGCGTATGGCTTTACACAAACACGCACACACGCTCGCATACTAATACACACACACACACACACACATATGTATGTATGTATGTATGTATGTATGTATGTATGTATGTATGTATGTATGTATGCATGTATGTATGCGTGTATCTTACATATAGACAATGTTATAAAAATCTGCGTATAAGTTATCTTCTCACCAGAGATAGCAATAATATGTCTGAGACAATGTAAGACAAGCCTATTATGATAGATAGATAGATAGATAGATAGATAGATAGATAGATAGATAGATAGATAGATAGATAGACTGACAGTCAGATAAACAGATAGACAGACAGACAGACAGGCAGACAGACAGACAGACAGACAGAC
>NC_068982.1:175279716-175280766 GCF_001194135.2 Octopus bimaculoides | reverse complement strand
CATACATACACGCATACATACATACATACATACATACACACATACATAATACACACACATACATACATGCATACATACACACATATATACATACATAACATGCATACATAAAATAACACACACACACATACATACATACATAACACACACGCATACATACATGCATACATACACACATATGTACATACATAACATGCATACATAAAATAACACACACACACATACACATGCATGCATACATACATACATACATACATACATGCACTATTTAGGATTGGTGTAGATGTACGTATGTTTGCAATGTACGCATTTTTGTATGTACGTTCTGTACAGACAAACAGGCTCCAAACGGTTTGGCATGAGGCGTGCTTAAATAAAGTCATAAAATTGTCGATTGAATGAAAAGATATTTGTCAATTGTATATCTCCCGACATATTATATAATCGCGTATGTTTGTCTACGCATACTCACACATGCATATACACACACACACACATACATTACATACATGCTTAATACATACATACGTGCAGGCATGAATACATACATACGTACATACATGCATGCGTACATATGCTAATTGTCATTAATTAAAGACGGAAACTATTCAAGCTAAAAATATCATATTTCCTTTTTTCTTCCTCGTAATTGAGACCTCGGGGGAAAAGGATGATGCATGGCGACGGGGTTTTCTCAAGGGCCTCTAGTGGGGGGCGGGGAAGTGTAGGAGGAAGGATGTTTTTGCGGAGCAGAATGTTTTAAGTAACTAAAAATTTTTCTTCTCTTCCGCCATTTGGTTGGTAACAAACCTACAAATAAGCGTATACACAGGAGAACACTGACGCACGCACACGCACACATACACACACGCAAACAAACAAACGCGCGCGCACTTACACACACGAAACTAATGATTGCAACAGTAGTAAGGAAGGCTAAAATGTGTTATGATACAGCGACAAGAGGTGTTGGTATCATTGTAATGGCGGTGCTCTTTAAGAATTGCAGAAATTATATGTCGAGAGTTTGGTGGTGGTGGTGGTGGTGGT
>NC_068982.1:175268789-175276825 GCF_001194135.2 Octopus bimaculoides | reverse complement strand
ATATATATATATATATATATATATATATATATATATATATATATATACATATATATATACATATATATATACATAAATATATATATATGCATATATGGTAGAGTGTTCTTAGTAACGCTGCTTAAGTGCCAACCAGCCTCTCCTAGCGACGATATTTCCCAGTCGGTATGTTATGCCTTTCGAGCCATTTTGGGTCTTCTCATTTCAGCCATATATAGAAGCTGGTTTTGTTGACTGCCTCCTGTATCTTCCTTATTACTTTCCCCGGCTCTGAGCTCGAAAATGCAAACCTTCTTTTAAATAATGTCGCCATTTTCCTTTCAATGAAGCCTCTAGCCCTCACTGCCTCGTGGTAATACTCGACAGTCCATCCCTGTTCCCTGCACTCTTCGATTTAATCTCTCGTACCTCTTCTCCTTTCGTTGCTCTGCATTAACGATGTTCTCTTACATATGAGAGTGTATCTTCGTGTCTATGTTTGTCCCTCCATCACTGTTTGACAACCGGTATTGGTGTGCTTACGTACCCGTAACATTAATCGTTCAGCGAAAGAGACCAATGCTAAGCTTAAGAAATAAGTCCAGGGCCGGTTTGTTCAATTGAAAACCCTTCAAAGCGGTGCTCCAGCATGGCCGCAGTCAAATGACTGAAACAAATGAAAGAAAAAATAGTAAAAGAACATATATACATACATAAAAATAACCACATATAATATAACCCTAATTGAGAGAGTGGAGCAGGTAAAATCCAGGCTACATATGTTTCCTAGCTGGCAGATTCTCGGAAGTAATAATTACTCAACGAGAGGTACTCCACTAGCTGCTCATCAGGCTGAAGATACCTTAATTATATGAAGGTTGCATTGTCGTTAAGGAATCCCAAGTTAACTCGCCGGAGATATAAATTAAGTTGAGTGGTGAAGCCGGAGGTGCAGAGTAAACAAAATATAAAAACATATGTACGAAAAAATAAAATGAAATAAAAAGAAGGAAGAATTCAAAAATTAGAGAGTGGGCAATTGTCTAAAACTGTTAAGAACAATGGAAAGGGGGTGGTATGGAGGAAGAAGGGGAATCTTCGAGTATGAGCGTATTTCTGATATTCAAAAGTTCATTAAAATATTTGACGGATGACACCTCATAAACCGGCCAACAAATAATATAAATTGTTAATTTCTAATTGATTTTTAAAAATCAATTACAAATATTAATAACAAAAAGAATCGTAGGACAATTATGTGGTAATAGATCTTCTTTGTGTACTTAAGGTTTCAACTGTTTCTCTATATCTTCGCTTTTGACATCATAATGGATATAAACAGTGAAATTCACTTACTGCTCTGTGTTATTACACAAAATTTGATTTCCATTGAGCTATCAAAGTTTTTGTATAAAATTTTTTTCATTATAATTAGGAGATATGTAATCCTATAATTACAATACACAGTTTAATAAATTTATAATTATGCTATATTCTCATTTCATCAACAAGCCATAGTGATACGGCTTTAGGACATCAAGATTATGCTCTGAGAGATTTAACATTTTGACAAATTTTTATAGATTATTTTAATGACTTTACTGAGTGGGTGTTTAATTCTATAGCTATTTCAGTATTTGTTTAATTCGCTCTCCAGTTTGATTTCAAATTTTGGCACAAGGCTAAGAATTTCACGGGAGGAACTAAGTCGATTACATCGACCTCTGTGTTCAACTAGTATTTATTTTATCGACCCGGGAAGAATGAAAGGAAAAGTCGATCTCGAAAACTTGCTCTACAGTTTGAAGTGAAACAGTTTTAAGTATTTCATACACTGAAAAATATAAAACTTAAACTTCAGTTGCAAGATCAAATGTCTAAACTTTTGCTGTACTTCCTGTCAGGTTTTAACTTTTGAGATGCAGTATAATTTACTGATGTAAAACGATGTTTTATCAAATAAGATTGTGATTGAAGTACTGTTTCTGAATTTATTTGCATGTATAATTTCAGACAATTAACTAAACTGCAACAAAGCAGATGAAAACTTTTTTCGGTGGACTTTTAACTTCATTAAAATGGAAGCAGAATTAGTTTTATGATTTATGATCTTTATCAAAAAAAAATTAGCAAATTAAATATGCGGTTGCAGATGAATAGTCGAAATATGTGATAGAGAAGTAAAACAGAAAATGAACTTTTTTGTCAATGTCTATTGATCATGATTGTATGAATAACAGTTTGTGTGTTGTTGCGTATATTGCCCTCTTGGGTGAGTGGAAAACTATGTGCGTATGTATGACCGTTGTATATTAATCTTAAGAAAATGTCAATGTTTGTCAAAGGCAGAAAGAGAGAAAGCGTGCCTGAATGAGTAAGAGAGGCAAATAGTCACACTTAACCGAACGACTTTGGCAGAAGCCACGCTAACGGCCTACGATGGCTCTATTTTGCTTCTTTTGCTGAACACGGATTAGGAGACTGAATGTATGCCACTTGGTATGAAGCAAAAAATTGCAGCTTCTCGACAAAAATGAAACCCGATTTGAAAGAATTTCCCGAGAAATAATTAAAAAATTACCTTTGGTTTATCGATTATGTAATTCAAAATCAGCCCAAGAATGCTTCTTTTTGAAGATTAACTGTCTTCAGATTTGAGTTGGAAATCACAACAATACAAAGAATACTCAGGGAATTTTGCAAACAATCATTCCCTCTTTCTCAAATTAACCCAAATCGCAATTAGACAGGATTCTATTGCCTTTATTTTAATCTGATAAAGGAGTAATTGTTGCAAGAGAAAGGAAAACTAATTTACTTGTTTATGAAACCAATTTTGAAAAATTCTATGGTCAGCAAAAAAGAATAAATGAAATTCACAGGTTATATATTGTGATAAACAAGAGGTTTGGAGTAGGTCATCATTCGAATTCGGGGTCAAACACACAAACACTGTTCATAGAGCCCTCTGTACATACATACATACATACATACATACATACATACATACATACATACATATGTGACCGCGTGTGTATCGTTGGCGATTTTCTTTCTCCGTCTTCCCTTCTTTGGACTTTTTCTATATTTCTGATGAAGAGCTCCGCTCGAAACGTGAAATCCTGTATATCAATGAAGTGTATGTCAATGAAGAAAGATCTGAAAATGAGCACAACTGCAAAGAATGTCATGTAGCTGGTGAAAGACTTCTTTTCCAAACAAATTAGTTCTCAAAGTCATCGATTCTCTGTGTATTAGTAGGGCACCTGCAACGCATGAAAATAAATTTGACTTTTCTGCTCCGACGAACCAAAAAACCTGAAAGTTAGCAACTGTTTTCTTCGACGACAAGATTTTTGCATTAAAGGCATTGCTACCAATTGATGAAACATCCTTGAAATTTGTGTAAAGATCAATTATTTCAGAAGACGTACTTTGAACCAACCCATCAAATTATTTTATGAAGCTCTGAGAAGTGAAGTTTCGTTTTCTGCTTTAAGATACGTTGGCTGCCTTGAGTTAAAGTTGTAACCTGCTCCTTCAAACTGCAGGAAGAAATTAAAGATATTCTGGATACATGAATATTATGTAGAATTCACAGGAATTCATTTTGGCTTACTTTCGGTCTAGTAAGCCAGGTATCGTGGTTGACTTGTTGCTCTTACTTTTTGAAGGGAATGCCTTGTAAATAGGTTAGTCGTTTGACTAGTTATTTACGCTGCAAAGATCTACTGAATCAGAATTTCCTGGTGGTATACAACAGGTATTATTATGTGAATCGAAAGGTTTGGTTTGAAAATCACTAAAATTAAAAACATTATCTTAGTAGACTTTTATCAGACGAAAGAGGATGCAGACGAGCAATAGCCGAATTCCGAAACAGCTTCATTCACTCAAAAGTTGCTGTTGTTGTTGTTGTTGTTGTTGTTGTTGTTGTTGTTGTTGTTGTTTAACCTTAGGTCAGACATAATAGAACTGATACAAACATACCATTTGAAGGACTACACGATGCAAAGCGTCCATTTTTAAGGCGGTAGGATATGATTTGAGAGACATCTGGCTGCTATTTTTAGCAGTTGAAGAGATCGCATAGAAGCTTCTTCATTTATTCGTGCAACTAAAAGTTGTAAACTTATCAGTTTGGTTCACTATTTTCATAACTTTGAACCTAACACATTACAAAAAAGATCAGACTCGTATCTCTCATGCCATGAAATCACTTGCAGTAGGTTTCTCTTCACATCTCTGGCACCATAAATGTTCTATCAACCCTAACTATATGTTCCTCTTCATTTACTTTCATTTTTTACGCACTATTCCAATTTAATGTATCCCACTTCTATATCATTCCCACCATAAAACATATCCAAATAGAAGTAGATGCATTTGATTCATCCTGTTTGCTTGCTTGACTGGTTTCTTGGATGTGCACTCTGGTAGCTCAGAAACCACTGAAGCTAGAAAATGCCATTTTCGTTCAATGTAAAAGCAAAATATAATAATAAGGGTGAGGATGGTGATGACGTTGATTATGATTATGATGATGATGATGATAATAATAAAAATAAAAATAACAACAACAACAACAACAATAATAATAATAATAATAATAATAATAATAATAATAATAATAATAATAATAATAATAATAATAATAATAATAGCGACAACAACAATAATGTTACTAATAATAAAATAATTTGTTTTCTTTTAACAAATTATTTTGATATCGGCTGAATGAGCTACGAGTTACATAAAAAGGAAATAAGTTTTACGGAAAACTAAATGCAATTAGTACTAAAGGTTATATGAAAAAATAATATACCCAAACGAAAAATGAAACTACGTAGGAATATGTTTTCATACACGTCGATTCAAAGCAACACAATGTCTTTCAGATATCGCAAATTATATTAGTTAATTGTAGGAAGTATCTTCGAATACTGGCTACTTGTTAGGGTCAAAACAAAAATGCAATTTTGAATTAATGCTTAAAAAGTTAGCTTCGGTCGTCATTGTTACTATGTAAGTAGACAAACTGTCTAGATCGTGGCAAGTTCTGAACAGTTATTTTGTATTACTCGCAATCAATGTATACAACACACCTCGGAAGCATTTGAAACCGTAACAGGCTTTCGAGAAAGTTTTACGCATTGGTGCAGCGGGAATTGTAATGCTCAAGATCCTCAAGATGACCGTCATACCTATATATATATATAACACATGTCTGTATATATATATATATATATATATATATATATATATATATATACAGACATGTGCGTTTGTGTGTGTGTGTGTGTGTGTGTGTAACATTTCCTTCTCATTCAAATCATTGTAAATGAGTGAATCAATGATTGGCCAATTGAAAACCTACAATGGAGGTGCTATTAAATCTGTAACGTCTATTAAAAGACGTTTGATCAAAATTTCATACCGCAGCTGCCCCAGTATGAGGACATTATCACTCACAAGCCACACCAAGAGCCTACTTCTGCCGAGACTCTGAAGCTTGATTACTCCATCAGTCATGCTGTACTCCAAAATAACGAAATACAGAAGAAACATTGTTTGTATGCAGGCAATTTTAAACGAAGATAAGCATACGACCAGTCTTCTTTCCGACACTTGGAAAAAAAAATAGTCATAAAGTTGGTTAACCATATATGGAATCTTAAATTCACACCATATGTGGCCGGAAGCTTTTCACATTCATTTTAGATGCAAGAATCCCATCACACAACTTAATACCGGATCCGAAATTTTTGACAAATGCAAGTACATGGTCAAATTTCTTCTGTTGAACTGGAGGACTCGACCTCCTCCCAATTAAGCATGTTGTCCAATAGATTTTGGCCTCCTTCTCATTGAAGTTTTATAACAGCTTGATACATTGGAGGGTGAACAGTCAACGGCATTACAGAGCATAAAGATCAGAGCTGTTGGTGAAAAAGATCTAGCTGACATGAAGGACTGGAAGCCATCTGAATATTAAGAAAAGAGTTACCTGTATCATGACGATTCACGCCGAGTATCAAAAGGCCAATATCATGGCTACTGCTCAATGTTCTGTTGACTTGGATTGTTCGCTGATCATTAATTTCTTTATCAAAACTGACAACTGCTTTTGTTTATAATGTTGCAGTTAATATTAGTGAATTGGTAAAAGCAGCGAGCTGACAGAATCGTTAGCACACCAGGCAAAATGTTTGGCGGTATTTCGTCCGTCCTTACGTTCTGAGTTCAAATCACACCGAGGCCAACTTTACCTTTCATCAATTCGGAGCCGATAAAATAAGTACCAGTTGCGCGCTGAGGTTGATGTAATCGAATTATTTCTGGCCCCGAAATTAGTGGCCTTGTGCCAAAATTTGAATCCAGTATTATATACATAGAGTTACATGTATAATCATTGTATACAAAATCCTTCTTGATAATTAATAATTCATATACATACACACACACACACACACACACACACACACACACACGCATATATAACCAGACAGACAGACAGACAGATAGATAGATAGATAGACGGAGAGAGAAAGAGAGAGAGAGAGAGAGAGAGAGAGAGATGCCCATATTATTTCTTTCTCTGTTTCATACAAACACATCAGTAAATTTCTGAAAACATTTCATATTATGAAGCCCTGAACGATGGAAACTAAACTTGACCTGTTCGGGATTTTTGACTCAGAAATAAAGAAAAATAAATAAGCACTGCAAGGCATTTGTAGTACAAAAAAACCCAAGAAATTTCTGAAAACCATTGCCATTATATCAAATCTATATTGATAGAGTTGTCTTTATTCTAATAAAAGCTTGAATAGTATATTTTATCCTGTACTGCAGACTATATTTATAAATTTCTAGGCACTACTGTATGAGCAGACAGATGCAAACACATTGTCATTATAGACATAATCGTTGTAGACTGATGTTTATATTCGTCTAAATATATACAGTGCAGATTAAAAATTTATAAGTATAACTTACAGTGGCACTCTCAATCATTGATAGATAGATATATAGATAGATATGTTTCTTTATTGGCCACACAGGGCTGAACACAGAGTGGACAAAATACAAAGTAGAGCTTTTCTTTTTGGGAAGAAGAGAAAAAAAGTGGGTCGAATTTCGATCAAAAGGGATCGTGAAAAAAAAAAGAAAAAGAAAGGCCGATCAATTGGGGTTGTGTGTAGATAGATAGATAGATAGATAGATAGATATGCGACGGGCTTCTTTTAGTTTCCGTTTATCAAATCCACTCACATGCCATTGGTCGGCCCGAAGCTTTAGTAGAAGACACTTGCCCTAGATGCCACGCGGTGGGACTGAAACTGGAACCGTGGTCTCCCAGCAACACATTGTCAGTAAACTACATAAAACTACTGTTGTACAAGCGCAACACATATTTGGTAGTACAAAGATAAAGAGAAGACCATATTATTACATGGATAATGTTAAATAATGTAGAAGTGTTAGTAATACGTAAAAGGACTGTTAGTTTGTCGTACAGAGAAACGTCAAGATTCTACGCCAACCTTAAATAAAAGAATCAAACTATTTTTGACCTAACAACATTTTCCTAGAATTATAAACAGGAGTCATCTGATATGAAACAGATGGCAGATGACGTCAGCGGTTATTTTTTACTTGTGTCTAGAGAAAGGAGTAGTGACCATAGTCTTTGCAGTCAATCTTAGACTGATGTGACTGATTCCATCGATTTCCTTTTAGAGATATCTAAGCTGGAAAGACATGAGCACAGAGTGGATTGTTGGAGGCAAATGTTTTATGATGAAAAGACTGGGTGTCGGTGAACAGTGCAAAACAGTGGATGATGAGAGGAGAGGAAATGGGTGAATTGGGAATGCCTGAGTAAGAATGGAATTAGTCCAGCCAGCTACAAGGAGCTGAGGTCATAATGATGCCGGTAGAAAAGGAGGCGAGGGAAGTGACACAGCACCTGGGAACTACAAGCATGATACACACACACACACACACACACACACACACACACACACACACACACACACACACACACACACACA
>NC_068982.1:175266213-175268436 GCF_001194135.2 Octopus bimaculoides | reverse complement strand
TGTATGTATGTATGTATCTATGTATGTATGTATGTATATATTATATATATATATATATATATAAAATCATACTGATTTTTACTGTTCGACATTTTGCAGTTTGAAATCGGCTTCTTAAAAGTGGTTATAAGATGACATTTTATCTATCTTAGTTGATTGATATAGATACGAGAGACAATAAAAATGACCAGTATACAGGGAAGGAGAATAGGACACACAAGCACAAATACACAAACTCATGAATGCATATCTACATACACGCATACATAAGTACATACATAAGTACATACATACAGATGATAGATTGATAGTTAGACACACACATACACGCACGCTATCACACATACGTGTACTCATACACACATACGTATACTCGTACATACATACATACATACATACATACATACATACAGTTATGCATACAAATATTAATGAGTTAATGGCGGGTTGATTGGTAGACATATCTCAGTGAACTATTGTTTGAAAGTTCTCTGAAAATAAAACCAATCTTACATCTGAACAATAATAAATTAAATCGAATTAAATCAGATCGTGTTCTATTCTAATTCCGACGTGAATAAAACGAATGATAAAGCAGACGACAACAAGATGGGAGAGAATATTTTTAGACCAATCAGATTGCTCAATATCTGAAAATTTAGAAAGAGCCGAATCTGAAATATGGACGTAAAATTCTCCGAGCTATGATACTTAATCGCAAAATCATATGAATTAAGAAAATCAAGAATGTCTTGTATCTACTCGTTGTTCTTGTAGTAGTAGTAGTAGTAGTAGTAGTAGTAGCAGCAGCAGCAGAAGCAGCAGAAGCAGCAGCAGCAGCAGCGGCGACGGCGACATCGACGACAGTGGTGGTGGTCGTCGTCGTCGTCGTTGTGGTTGTGGTCGTGGTGGCGGTGATGGTAGTGTGACGATGGTGATGTTAATGGTGGTGGTGGTGGTGAGGGCGTTGCTACTGCTGCTGCTGCTAGTGAGGGACCGTTGCTGTTGTTGTTGTTGTTGTTAGTGTTGGTGGTGGTGGTGGTAATGGGGATTACGTCGTTTGTGTTCGTTCTGGCCGTGCAAATGCAGCGTTGATTACAGCTTATGATGATATAATTCAATTTCTTCTGTTGCTGTTGTTGCTGCTGTTGTTGTTGTTGTTGCTGTTGCTATCGCTACTACTGTCGCTGCTGCTGCTGCTGCTGCTGCTGCTGCTACCGCCGCTGCTGACGGTGGTGTGATCATCGAGGTTGACAGAGCTTCTATCATCAACACACTGATTATTACCAGCGATCATGATAATAGTTATGGCGATGATATCGACGCTTATTGACGCTTAAGCCTTTACTGTCGTTGCTTGTCGCGTACTTTGTTGGCTTTGTTGAAATTTTAATATGCAATGTGCGAGCGTTATGCTGAAATGTATTCATAATTTTCGAGTTTTATCTTCATCGTCACCATCATTATCATCATTATAACCACCACCACCACCACCACCACCACCATCATCATCATCGTCACTTTTATCATCATCAACATCATCATCACCGTCGTGGTCGTCGCCATGATGATGATGATGATGATGATGATGATGATGATGATGATGATTATCATCGTCATTCATTCATCATCATCTTTATCAGATTCACGATCAATGCCACCACTATCAGCATCGTCAACATCATCGTCTGTATTTACCCTACATCATCGTCGTCATCGTCGTCGTCATCATCATCATCATCATCATCACCACCGTCATCACCATATTCATCATCATCATCATCATCATCATGGCTACCATGAAGAAACTGATAACGACAACGGGCACAACGTCGACGACGAAGACGACAACAACAACGATGATGATGATGATGATGATGATGATGACGATGACGACGACGACGACGATGATGCTGATGATGACTGTCGCCGCCGTCATCGTTTTCGTCCTCGCCATTCTAGTTGTTTTCATAATTACCGTTACTCTATGACATTCTCGTCATCTCTGTCATCACCACCCAAACTCTCACGTTTTATTGAAGATGGAGAATCATGTTGGCGGCCATTATTGCCAATATTGTTATTAAAGTTTCAGTGCCTTCTTCAACAACCTTGTTTTCAGGCATATAAACATGTGCGTGCGTGCGTGCGGGCGGGCGGGCGTGTGTGTGTGTGTGTGTGTGTGTGTGTGTGTGTGTGTGTGTGTGTGTGTGTGTGTGTGTG
>NC_068982.1:175264871-175265614 GCF_001194135.2 Octopus bimaculoides | reverse complement strand
ACAGAAGGAGGATGAGGAAGAACAGAAGGAGGATGAGGAAGAACAGAAGGAGGATGAGGAAGAACAGAAGGAGGATGAGGAAGAACAGAAGGAGGATGAGGAAGAACAGAAGGAGGATGAGGAAGAACAGAAGGAGGAGGAAGTAGAAGATAGGACATTTACTTACCCTTTGTCTTGAGGCATTCATGGCTTGACCAATCTATAGAACCCCTTTAATCTTTTTGTCACGGCTAAGCAGAGTATGAACTTAGTTTTCAGGTTAGTGGCTTTTATTAGGGATCAGGGTTTGGAGGATGATAAAATAAACGACAGCCATTTCGAAATTTCATCTTTCCCTCCTTTCGGAGGGTAGCTACATCTATCTCCAAAGTCAGCCGCTTTGTAAATGATTATTAATGATTATAATGTTACGAAACTTCAAATGCCGTTGACAATTACCCAACGACCTTCTTTGCAATATTTTGACTTGTTACATTGCCTTCAGTCGTTGAATGTCTCCTGAGGCAATCACATCCACTTTGGGCACCGCTGATTGTGAATAAATAAATGTATAATGTGTTACGTAGCGACAGACAATGTCGAATCCGTCAGCTTTATACAATTCCTTGTCTACTTTCATGCGGCTCACTTTTGAATAGTAGATAAGTCAAAATCTGACGAACGATCAACAGTAAACATGTTCATTAATCAATGCCCGCTCTCTCTCGCTCTCTCTCTCTCTCTCTCTCTCTCTCTCTCTCTCT
>NC_068982.1:175256502-175264832 GCF_001194135.2 Octopus bimaculoides | reverse complement strand
TCTATCTATCTATCTATCTATCTATCTATTTATCTATCTCCCTATCCCTTTCTCTCTCTCTCTCCCTTCTTTCCCCACTTACTCTCTCTCTCTCCACACACATACACACACATACTCTGGTTGTTGTAACTACATCGAAAGAACAAGATATATCTTGAATGTATTGTCAGCATTGTCGTGTTACCAAAGACTAGATCCTGAGCTGCTGAGCTAGAAGTAATCATACATTCGAAATTCTTCCCAGATTGGTAAGATCAATGTAATTGATCTTTGGTTTGAGCGTTTGTATATCAGTGTATGTAAGAATGCATGCACAGTGATGGATCATTTTGGATAACAGTTCTGCGGGAGAAAAGTTGTGGAAAGCGATAAAGAGATTAGTAGGGGCAGTGAAAGTGAGACACAGTAAGCTGAATGAAAGACAGAACCCTTTCTGAGATGCGACCAGTCTTTATAGGTGTATCAGAATTAATTTCACATACGCATGAACAGTATCTTCAATAGTTAAGCCCTGAATGTGATAACTCGGTAGCAAATGCCAAATGTCTCAGATGGATTCAGTTTTGACGATGTTACAAATGTCAAGTCGTGATGGTATATCGTAAGACACTGTCAAATGTTGCATTCTGAAATGATCTGAAGATGTTAATTGAGAGCTGTTTATGACCTGGGTGAGCGATATACGAGGCTGCTTTCTTTCATGTGTACTATTGCGCATTTCTACACTTGAAAGGTGGAGCCGCAATGGCCCAGTGGTTAGGGCAGAGGACTCGTGGTCATAGGATCGCAGTTTCGATTCCTAGACCAGGCGTTGTGAGTGTTTATTGAGCGAAAACACCTAAAGCTCCACGAGGCTCCGACAGGGGATGGTGGTGAACTCTGCTGTACTCTTCCACCACAACTTTCTCTCACTCTTACTTCCTGTTTCTGTTGTGCTTGTAATTCAAAGGGTCAGCCTTGTCACACTGTGTCACGCTGAATATCCCCGAGAACTACGTTAAGGGTGCACGTGTCTGTGGAGTACTCAGCCACTTGCACGCTAATTTCACGAGCAGGCTTTTCCGTTGATCGGATCAACAACACTTGAAAGAGAAAAAATACTCAGAGGTGTCCCATATTGAAGGACTTTTTCGAGGAAATGTCAGCGAAGACAATAAAAGTATGGTGTGAGTAAGGTGTCTAGGTTGCATATTAATGATGCATGAGTGTAGAAGGTGAGGGAGAAGTAAGAAACACTATTACCTGCATATGAGCGTGTATTGTTAGAAATGACATCGGTTAGTCATAAATCTGCATAAGTGTATAAAAGAAAAACCTAACGAACTGTTCAACGCACCCGATGAGAGTCAGAAATAGCCCCAACGGCTTAAACTTCAAGGAAGCAGTGTAAAAAAAAACTTTCAGCTCAAGGAACGAGAGACGTATGAATTGGGAAGGGTGGCAACTTTACGAGGAAGTTTTCATATGAAATGCGCTTTAAGGTTTTACTGAAGTTCAATGACATTGCTTCGAATGAATGTTAAGGTGACATTAACCAGCAAATCTCCGGCGTTTACTGATGAGAGAGAAGCTCAACTTGATGAAAGAGAATCCCTTAAAGACTATCTCCAACACTTTTTTAATATTTCAAATGAATGAAAGGTGGATAACTGGCAGAGAAGATAGAGATTACATTTTTAGATGACTGAATACATCGTGTTACATTGTGAGAGATTTCTGGAAGAATAGATTGAAAGATTTTTCAACGATAAATATAGAACACATCATTATGGGAATAACTGAAAAACCATTGTCTTAGCCGATTGACTTGTTAAATAGGAGCGACAGTTACCAAATTTACCGACAGTGTGTACATGGCAGAAAGTTTGAGAACGAGAAAATACCAGTGTTCAAGAAATCTTATTTATTATGTCGCAGAGAGGGATAGAAACAAAGTATCTAATATGAAGTCATTTTCACGGTTGCTAAGGAAGCTATTGAATTCATTCATAAATAAAACCTTACCCAAAATATAAGAACTGATATTTCACAGCAAACATATTATATTATGAATATATGAATACATGCTCCTTTTTAAATATATACATAAAATAGTCTCATCGAATCTAAGCATTTTTACAGCTTTTACAAGAAGAACCAGGTGAAATTTGAGACACAAGTGCAACAGAAAAAGGATACTTTTGAAATATTCTTATAGCTGCCTCGTAAACACCGCTGTATGGTTGAATGCCTTCTAATTAGTAAAGAGGAACGACTTTTGATTTGATGCAGTTGAGTCACTGGAGGGAACAGAGATTTGGGGCCTTTATTGTGTGAGGGATGTGAAAAGATATACTGAGAAGGATGGTTTGAATGGGCCGTCTTGGATTATCAAAAGGATGAAGCTTGGGGCGTTGTATGGTAAGCAATCTGTGGAGTGCCACTGTTTTTTTTTTAATGATTAGACGGTTTGATGGATAGAGAGACGGTTAAGAACGGGTAAACAGGTGAATAAGAAATCAAAGTCCAGGATACGAGTAGATAATATTAACTGGTGCAAGCAGTTCAAGATAACAATGAATTCGGCTTCTATTCCAACACCATCGGTACAGGAACGAGAAGCTGTGAAGAGTGGTGTGACCCAGCAATATTCTGATAGTTGGAGGACGGTTATTTAGTGTAATCGGGTTAAATTAAAGTTCGTTCAGACGATATTCTGTCTGATTGGTAGATAATCTTAGCAGGACAAAGAGAGAGAAGGTTAAAATGAAGCTACAACATCACTATTTGAGAAAGAGGGGCATGAAGAATTGATTATGAAGAGAGGTTGAGTGTAGAGTAGTCTAAATATTACAAGCTTTTATATTCGAAGTCAGAATGAGAAGAAAAACTGTCTACGTTACACAACGCATTATGGAAATAATTAAAAATACACAAAAGTTATTAGATATGAAAAATAAAAATGAAATATAGAAATAAATTCTACTCGTAGTTTAAGGCTGATTCAATTAAAGAGTTATTACTTTTCAAAAAACTATACGTTGACTGACCAGTAATTAATCTTGCTGGAGAAATAAAGAGACAATGAGTTGAATTAAAGACACGGCAGGATTGGATGGACGGGAAAGGAGATTGAGGACTGCAGAAAACGGCAAGAGTGTTGGTGCAGTGGTGAATAGAAAAGAGGCACTGAAAATTTCGGTATTCGTGATACATTAATTCTTGCCAGACCATTATATTTAACAGTTACTGGCTTCGTAGAGTAAAACTGGGTATTCTTTTTCTGTTGCAACATAAAGAATTCATTGCAGCTGAAATGTTTCAACTGTTTCGAGCAATCACATATAGTTTGCAAATACTGTAAAAATTAATAAAGTCAACATTTTCATGGGAATAGAATGATATGAGGTGTAGCCAAAGGACAAAGGTTTAGAGGGTAAAATATGGCTGGTGGAACCTGTTTTGATCGTAACGTGTGGTTGGTTGTTGAACAGTTCCAGATCAACCTTGACTGAGAAGACATACAACTTTTCAATCATGACTATACTGTCGTTTTCAAAAAACATGCCTTATTGGGGATTTAAGGTTGCCATAAATAGCCTGGAGAGAGGTGGACATGAAAACTCAAGTCTTTAGGGCTGATCCAGGGATTTATTAAGGATTAGGAAGACATTTCATATGTTTGAAATTGAGAGTTTATTTGTGTGTACGTGTGGATATAGAGTCTATGAGTTTAGAGCAATTAATTAAATACAAAAAGAAATATGTAAGATTGCTACTATTAAGCTTTGTTTGGAAGCACCGGTTTAGAATATTTTGCAAGAGACACTTGTTCAAAGTGCTGCACAGTTGTATCTTAACATGGTTGTAAAATGAACTTCATAGCACAATTATATCAGTTACAAATCTTTGATAAATCCTTCATATTAAGGTCCTACTAATATATAGGAACTCAAGGGCGGTGAGCTGGCAGAATCGTTAGCAGGCCGGGCGAAATGCTTAGCGGTATTTCGTCTGTCGCTACGTTCTGAGTTCAAATTCCGCTGAGGTCGACTTTGCCTTTGATCCTTTCGGGGTCGATAAATTAAGTACTAGTTACGCACTGGGGTCGATGTAATCGACTTAACCCCTTTGTCTGTCCTTGTTTGTCCCCCCCCTCTATGTTTAGCCCCTTGTGGGCAATAAAGAAATAAGAATCGTTAGCAAGCCGGGCTAACGAGGTCGACTTTGCCTTTCATCTTTTCGGACTCGATAAAATAAGTACCAGTTGAATACTGTGCTTGATGTAATTGAATTATCTCCTCCCTCGAAATTGCTGGCCTTGTGCCAAAATTTGAAACCAATATATGAGAACTCAGTGAGTACCAACAAATACAATTTTGATGTTTACTATGCACATGCATAACTGTGAAGTCAATTAAATTTGGCTTGAAATCTCACAGTTCTGCGTTCGATTCTAATGAGTGGCATTTTAAGCAACTCTCTTCTATCATAACCCCAGAGCAACCCAAGATCTATGAATGACATTGTGTTGGCCGGAAACCGTAAAAAAACTCGTCAGATGAATAGTACCCCGTCCTCAGTTGGAGACAACTTGTCATTTGGTTTAACATCACCACATTTTCGTTAGGTTCCTTAAGTAAAATTCATTCCGTTACAGTTATTCTGGAGAAATTTTGCTCTGTCCACCTCTCTTGGAGGCATTGCAAAAGCTATGCGCTGCCCTCCTCCTCCTCTGAATGATCCATCTAAATCCGAATGGCTTTTGTCCAAATAGAAACTAGCTTGATGTTAGATCGGATAACTACTTTGATAGTAGACACGGCAAAACTCTAAATGCTGCTACAAGTTCAGTATAGCAGGCAACTATACCCATAGTAAAGCATAGGCAGAACAGTGATACGGCTAAATATTAAAAGCAAATATATCCGTAACACTAATACATTAAGCAAAAGAAATAAAAGAAAGGACAGCTAAAAGACAGTTAAAGAAAATATGCACAGAAAAACCTCTCTCCTCAACAATGATCCCACAAAAAATATTTAGAAAGCATTAAAGAAGACATACGTTTTTTGTTGATAGTATAAGCGTAACAATAGAAATTGTAAAATATCTGTAACACTGCATTGCTACAATATACACAAGAACACATCCCAAATCACAACGGTGCTAAATACTCACACGTGTATTTCTAGAAGTGACCAATTCCAAAATTATATAACGTTTATCAGTGAAAATCCCGACACTGAATGTAAAATTATATAATAGAACCACGTAAGTAGTTAAAACTGATAAGTCTGTAAGTATCTTTTTATCATTACCACAGTGATGCATGAGGAAATCATAAAACTATGATGTATGATATAATATTCAAGCAAAAGTTATATAAGTTTCACGAGAAGGAATGTGTGGTTGTGTGTGTGTGTGTGTGTGTGTGTGTGTGTGTGTGTGTGTGTAAATACAGAATATCTTTTCAAATAAAATTTTGTAAATTTTAATAAAATCATTATATTACACAATGATAAAGTCATTTATCGTGCCAATCAAATCTGACAAATTCTGTGATATAGTTATATTTAATTTTTAACGAAGAGAGGAATCGATAATCTCGGAAATGTCAACTCGTAAAAGTTCAAATGTCCGTTTACTATTTGGATTTATTTTCTGAATATCACCACAGAATGCTAAAATGAGAGAATCTTTAAGAACGTGGCAATTGTTGTTTCTTCTGCACTTACTATTGCTGGAGTGGATCTCATGACAGTGTTTGGTGCTAATAAGGGTATTGATATTGTCATTTTGTGTGTATGCGATTTTTTTTTAATACTTGTATTCACTGAATACGTTGCTTACTCTTCTTAGAATGATGTAATAATGTTAAAGGTTGTTGTTGATGTGACTGGATATTTCAGTGATTTTTACACGTATTACACTGACTTTACGAGTTAGGATCTCCTATGGCAACAAACTTTGCGCTTTGCATGTCCATTTTAAATATATTGCTCTCACTGTGTAACTGATCTAAGTGCAAGCT
Organism: Octopus bimaculoides; assembly: GCF_001194135.2. NCBI lineage: Eukaryota > Metazoa > Mollusca > Cephalopoda > Octopoda > Octopodidae > Octopus > Octopus bimaculoides. The sequence continues at coordinate 175,258,819 of NC_068982.1, read as the reverse complement.
ATAATGACACGAAAGGCCCTGTTTTGTATCCATGTATGTTGTGGTCTGTTGAGGAGACACTAGAATCTGAGACAGCAGTTATAACGCAAGGTGGATTTGTTGTTTGTAAACTACTTTCATTTTACTGACTTGGGTAAAAGTGACGCATTTCGTGTGTCCCTTTGGTTTCTTCACAATATCATGTATGTATATTCGTCTATCTTTACGTTCTGAGTTCAAGTTCCGCCGAGGTCGACTTTGCCTTTCATCCTTTCGGAGTCGATAAATTAAGTACCAGTTGCGTACTGGAGTCGATCTAATCGATTGGCTCCCTCCCCCAAAATTTCGGGCCTTGTGCCTAGAGTAGAAAAGAATATTTTGCATGTATACTGTGGATGTTGGGCATAATTCCTCACGTTTTAATCTTGTTAAGGGGAATGGTGTTTATGTGTTCATTTTTTTTTTTTTTTTTTTTTTTTTTTTTTTTTTTTGCATGTGGCTGGTAAGAAGGAAAAGTGTTGTTGTTCAGCCCAAATCAGTTCTGATACAGGAGAAGTATGATCGGAAACTGTAGGACATGATTTGAGAGAGAATTGGTTCTTATTTATTGCAGATTAAGTTATCACATAGAAGCTCCTTTGGAGCAATCAGTATTGCAGTTCCAAGGAAGAGTGATGGTGAATCTGCTAAAAGACACAGCAATAACAAATTTTAAGCATAACCCAAATAAGGAAGTTAAACGACATAAAGTCTGTTATTAATGGCACTGTGTACATTAATGCCTACAGGCAAGCATCAAATGATGCACTGAACATCAATCCCGCATTTATTGCTCAAAAGTAGGAAGTAGATTTTGATGTAGTCGCATCAGGTTCTAATTAAGCAGTCTTATGATCAAAGGTGTTCAAGCTGTAAACATAATTGACTTTGTTTAAGGTGTAATGTATGCAGGGCTACATTATCCTACTCATGCATGTCTTTTACCTTTATGGTAAAGATGGCACAATGTCAATGAAGTAGATTTGGTTGTTATTTCTCGTCACGCTTCAGTCAGTGATATTCAGTGAAAATAACGGCAGTATTATTATTTTTTTTTTGAGCTGTAGAAGCTCCAAACCAGCCTCATGCTAACGGATAGGCAGAAAATATATCGACTTGTAAGAGAGAATGTAAAGTCTTACTGGTGCTTTATCTGTTATTTCAGCAAATAAATAAATAAGTAAAAAGTTAGTTCAGTTTCTAGAGGTCAGAAGCTAAATCGGTTTACTGACAAGGTATTCACAACGAATGAATAGGTTATATGTAGACGGTTAAAATGAAAGATATAAAATAATTTCGAAATCATACACCGACGTACTGAAAATTTTTAAACAATTTTTCTGCAAGACAATCATTTCATAATTCAGAAACCAATGAGGTCACTTGATTCGCTAGAAACAGTAGCCAAAATACCCCTCAGATAGAACACCCTTTGTATTAAGAAAAAACAAAAAACAAAAAGAACATTCGATTACACTGTCTGAAAAATAAGACTTGATGATCACTGATTGAATACTTTAGATCATAGGCACGCAGACCTAGGGCTAAGCTACAACAATCTGTTATCAAAAGAAAACGAAAGAGCCTAGAAAGCTAAGAATTGTTAGATTAGTCAACACGTCAGATTAATCAATATTGACTTCAGTACAACAAAATAATATTTAGCTTAATCATGTATAAGATACTATGTGAAAGAAGCATTAAATATTATTTTCAAGTGATCTCTTAGAAGTGATAGAAATATCTAAAGATACAGTGTAGGGCAATTCCATAGAAGTTCAAATGATTGCTGTTGTTGTCTACTCCTACGTCTTATTAGTGACTCTGGAGTACATAATTCAATTTGTCCTTCCTTTTTTCTTTGTTTTTTCTTTTATATTTGAGAGAGACTTGGCGCTACTACTGCGAGCACATCAGGCAATTGTGCGGAGGTTCCCTGGTACAAAATATGAGTAACGAAATATTTGAAAACAATTACACACTTACATGGGGTACCAGCAAATCTGCATGTAGCTATGTGTGCATGAGAACTTATATGTCTACGTCTATGTACAGAAATGTGTCTTATGCTTTAGATATTTCTGCGATGTGCCAATAACAAGGAAAACACATGCAATAACAGTAGAAGGACACATAAAGCCCCAATCCCTGTCACTAGCACACAGTCGCGTACATACATTCATATGTACCAGACTGTAGCAACATACACAATATACACCACAATATACACAATAACACAACTATATATATGTGTGTGTGTGTGTGTGTGTGTGTGTGTGTATGTGTGTATTTGTGCCTT
>NC_068982.1:175255115-175256185 GCF_001194135.2 Octopus bimaculoides | reverse complement strand
TAGCAGCACTCTATCACCTTCATAACACAACACACGTACACGAACGGACATCAGACTAAACATTACCACATGCATAGTCCACACTAAACAGCGCCAGATACACATTCGCATATCTACACACCACGTTTTCGTTAACACAAGCACACACATTTTCAAACGTCCATATGGTACATATAAACAAACCAAAGTGCACATACACACGCATACACTTTGTAACATTACATTTATACATAATACGTACAAGGTTCAAAATGTACACAATGATACATAAAACGCATGGGTTTAGAGTTCAAATGACACGGATAGGCATTCGGGAGTACACGGTCACGCTATCTCGGTCCCTTGTTAATCTCGTAAGTATGAAACCGCTTTTGCTCCTCTTCACTTTTGTTATTTTAATGTGACATAACTCAGATATTACTGTATTTCTCAATTGATCCCATTTTTGCGGGGTGGGGTGTTGTACACGTTTCCTTCTACTAGATTTTCTGAAGAAGTGCTTAAACTCTAAACGTCATTTCTGTGTTGGTATTTTCATCATTACATTGTGTGTGTGTGTGTGTGTGTGTGTGTGCGTGTGTGTGTGAGTGTGCGTGTGTCCGCGCGCATGCGTGCGTGTGCGTTAGTGTGTGCGTGCGCTTGTGTACGTACATACAGTCGTACATATATGTTCATATATATATACAAGCATACACACACCTATGTATACATATGTATGTGTACAGACAGACAGAAAGACAGACAGGAGGACAGATAGATAGATAGATAGATAGATAGATAGATAGATAGATAGATAGATAGATAGATAGATAGATAGACAGACAGACAGACAGACAGACAGATAGATAGATAGACAGATCATAGCAGCTACTGGTCATTTGACGCCAAGAGTATTACCTCTAATCCTCTTGAGAATGAACAGTAATATAATTCAAATTCAATCTCATAAAAATCTAAAATATTCTATAAGCAGGCCTTCCTCTAAGTTTTAAATATTCTTTGATGAATGCACAAATAAATGTTTTCATTCATTCTGCACAATCCGACCAATGATTCTGAATGAAGCTGTT
>NC_068982.1:175248704-175254469 GCF_001194135.2 Octopus bimaculoides | reverse complement strand
GTATCAATACCAGCAGATGACAACGTTTCTCGAAAAGAAATGGAAAAACTTTCAAAATACAAAGACCTGGAAATAGAGATAACTCGAATGTGGAGTCTAAAAACAGAAACAATTCCTATCATAGTAGGTGCCTTAGGTATAATTAAAAAATACTCAGACAAATACATAACAAAAATACCAGGACTTACAAATATATGTAACATACAGAAAATTGCACTACTGGGTACTGCACACATTCTACGCAAAACACTTTCAATACAGTAAACATAAAAGCACCACAGCAAACCACAGCACATACCCAAGGCGCACAGAGCTGCGCTCGGTAGTGAAGTGAAAGCACGTTATAAAAATAAAACTACTGAACAATAATAATAATAATAATTTTCCAACAGTCTAATCTTTCGTGTGTGTATGGATGATAATGACAACAACAACATCGACGACAACCACAACGGCGACGATGAGAAAGAAAAGAAAATGAAAATACAAAGAAAAAATGGATGTAAAACTTGGTGTTTCATTTTGCGTTGAATAAATATACGACATACATTATATGTGTGTGTGTGTGTGTACGCACAATTATAGGCACACATCAAGCGCGCGTGCGCACACACACACACACACACACACACACACACAGTATATCCAACATTAATTTCTCTTGACCAAAATCTAACGTCTGAGAGCGAATGTTGTAAAATACCAGCTGCGTCACATCATTATGCAGTTATATTACATAATATGCGAAGGTTATATTACATAATATAATATTACATAATATGCGAAAGACTGGAAAATTAAAAATCGGATTTACATTGAGGAGGTTAAAATTAAAAGAAACAAGACGAAGAACTAAGTAGAAAACTGAATTCTAATGATATCAAGGGTTAAGGAAAGAAAAACATATTTTTGCAACTTCTACTGAATAAATATATGGATTGCTGGATCGACTCAACAGTAATTTCTGTTGCTACAGCTCTTTCTGTCTCAGTAATTTTCTTTCTCCCTTGCAATCGTATTTTTACAGCTATTCCTTTTTCCCCTCCGATGTTAGTACTGTTGTTATTGCCACCGAGATATGAAATGAGAGACGAGTAATAAGAATCTTTTCTAATAAAGGTACAAGGGCTTAGATTTTGGTCAGGAGATGAGTCTATTACATTGGCCCCGGTGTTTGACTGGTATTTAATTTATCGACCCCGAAAGGATGAAAGACGAAGTCGACATCGACGGAATTTGAACTCAGAACGGAGCGAAAGGCGAAATGTTGCTAAGAATTTCGTCCAGCGTGCTCACGATTCTGCCAGCTCGCTGCCTTAACGACTGATAAGAATGAAATCAATGATATACTGTCAAAATCACTGGTGGTGGAACTTTTTAGTGCGGCGGGCAAAACTTTCCAAAGAAAAAGGTCCGCGGGCAGATCACAAATTCTAACTCTAAGATCCATAAGGATCTTGTATATATTTATGTATAATTCGATATACATTAATAAAGATAAGTTCAACATTAAATTAACGCGTAACATTTTCATTAACGCCGCTACTGAATTTAGGACGTTTATATTACTTATGAGGTGTTCTATATTTTTCAGCTAGAGTGTAGTTGGGTCTCAAGGGGGTGGTACAAATCTAGCAATATGTGTTTCATAGTGAAAACAAAATTTTCATTCAAATGGCAATTATCTGACGATCTCTGTTCGAGTCTGACCATTTTAAGTCGTAGTGGAAACGCGACCTATGTCGCAAATAAGCATACGAATATTGTATAAATTTTACAACTAAAAAATTTACTATCTTTTGTGCATATGAGTATATTAGCCTGCGGGCAAGATAAAACGGGCTCGCAGGCAAAGGTTTCCTCATCACTGGTCTAAATGAACGTGCAAAAAATTTCAAAACTACATAATCCTTATATAAATCTAGCATACATAGACTCAGTACAAACATCAGTAAACTCCAAAATGACAGGGGAAAATACACAGAGAGAGCTGGTGTAAGAAAACTTAATAATAGAGAGGAGGTTGGCATAGTCAGTCAAGAAATCATAAAATTGCACCCTTGGTGATGTGAACAATCTTCATTTAAATTTATTAATTATGCTCAAGAGATTAACTCGAAATTTTAATTAGTATCATATATATACATATATTACACACATATTTATATATTTGCACACATATCCCTATATATGTGTGTGTGTGTATGTGTTCTGAGCTGACAGACAAATTCATTAGTTTCTTTTCTCTTCTTTCTAACGTTATGCCTATTCTTCCTCTGCAACTTTTGTTTATCGATATTGAAATTTGAATAAATGTTGCCTCTTTTCTCTCATACGACAATGGAAAGCCAAGAAGAAAGAAGTGTGCAATTTCGACGCCTGCTTCTCTTCACTTTTCAGTGAAGGTCCCAAATCTGCCAGTACTACTCAAGAAATTTATGCTGTTCACGTAGAAGGCTTTGTTGCTGAAAGAACTGCATAGATATGGTTTTCAGTTTCAAGGAAGGGAAAATTCGAACTTACAGACTCTCTGTGATCCGGTCGACGAGTATAATATATTTCTGAAATAATACAGCACATTGAATTGAGAACTCCTGCGCCAGTTGCCACAAAAGATATACAAAAATAAAAATGTTGTAAAGTTGCTCTACATACTTCTAGCTACCCAATTTCAAATGCTTCATGAATAGGCTTTGTGGTACTCTATGGACTTTCGCTTGTCTTTATAAAGTGGCAGTATGAAAATACTATGGAACATTGGCATGCAAACAGACATAAGCCTAGTGAGAATAGAAATCTAATTATCGATATATTAATATCAAGTAAGGCGGCGAGATGACAGAATCGTCAGCAAACCGAGCAAAATGCTTAGCGGTATTTCGTCCGTTTTTACGTTCTGAGTGTAAATTCCGCCAAGGTCGACTTTGTTTCTCATTCTTTTGAGGTCGTTAAAATGAGTACCGATTGGGCACTGGGGATGATGCAATCGATTAGCACCTGCCCCCAAAATTATTGGCCTTGTGCCAAAATTTGAATTCAATGTATGAGAACTCGGTGAGCTGACAGAATCGTTAGCAAGCCGGGCAAAAAGGCTTAGTGATATTTCGTCCGTCTTCACGTTCTGTGTTCAAATTCCACCGAGGTCGACTTTGACTTCCATCCTTTCGGATGGACACTGGAGTCGATGTAATCGACTTAACCCCCCAAATTGCTAGCCTTGTACTAACATTTGAAATCGCTATATCAATATCAATATTAAGCGACTATAATCCATTTTTGCATAAAATTTGATTTATACATCTTATATAGTTGTATGATATTTTGAGTGTATTGCTTTGAGCACACTATGTACTAATAGATTAGTGTTGTGCAGGAGCTTGCCGAAAAGCATAGAAATTACACCGATATAACAGTTGAATAAAAAAAAAACGTAGCAGTTACAAAATCTATCATCCTATGTGTAATTGGCACAGTAGGGGTGATACACAACCTTTAATGTAAAGACTTTGATATATTATTAATAAGGATAACTATATGCACCATGTTTAACGGCTCATGCGGTTCCAATAACGAACAAGAAAATGAGTGTTAGTGGATGAATAATTTCTTTCAATAGTTGAGTGCTGACAGTACGGCATGAATAGTTTCAATTAATATAGATAGATAGATAGATAGATGGATAGATAGATAGATAGATAGATAGATAGATAGATGCTTTAGTTTAGTGAATTCTTTACAGTTTTATGTTATCCTTTTACGCTGTTTACAGTGTCAACGCTTTGCAGTATTGAATCCGAAGTTGTCATGGAGACCAATGTATAAAAGTTACAATTAAAGGAACCCGTGGAATTTCGAAAGCACAAGAACCAGCAAAGATACCACAAATCGTCGCATAGGACTATTTGACAATTCCACCAATCCATCAGGCCATATTAGTACTTTATTTATCAATCCCAAAAGACTGAAATGTAGATTTAGCCTCAAAGGTATTTGAACTCACGATGCAGAGAGCCGGAACAAATAACTCACAGTATTGTAATCGATGCTTTCTCTCTCTCTCTCTCTCTCTCTCTCTCTCTCTCTCTCTCTCTCTCTCTCTCTCTCTCTCTCTCTCTCCCTCTCTCCCATTTTTCTCTCTCTCTCTCTCTCTCTCCCTCTCTCCCATTTTTCTCTCTCTCTCTCTCTCCCATTTTTCTCTCTCTTTCTCTCTCTTTTTTTATCTATTTATCTATCTATCTTTCTATCTAGCTAGCTCGTACTTTCGCTCCCGCTCTCGAGTGGCAACCCATCCAACAAAATTTCTATTATTTTCTTCTCAATCCATCTGAGAGAATTTCCACTCAGTTTCCTTCTACCCAATTTCAGTCACCCGAGTTGACACGAGTTGACCCGAGCCTATAGAAGATTACACTTGCCAAAAATGTCACGAAGCGAAATCGAAACCGAGATTTCATGATTGAGTTACATTAAAAAAATCTCTCCATTGAAGGAAGAGAAATAGGTCAGTTCTGCTGATTTCAATTTTTAATGAGATTACATTGTAAACTAACTAACGGTCTCTAACTGTCCACTCTTATCCATGACTTCATTAAATTGGATAAACCGATTTGCATAGATAGCACATTCTAGAAGCTAGTTTGATTAATAAACTACTGACGCTTTAGCAGTATTCGTTATCGATGTCATCATGTGCTACAGAATATCCAGAGAGTTAGACCAAAACTGCGTGTGTTAGTTTCATTAAATATACCGGACATTCGTAAAAAGCTGTCTTTTTAGATAATCGAGCCGTGGACTACATTACATTAGTAAATTATTTATCTAAATATCTGGCAAGGGTACATTATTTATGAAAATCGTGTTATCCGATTTAAAAAGTGTGATTAGTTAGGGATGCATAGTTAGTCGGCGATTAAATTTCAATAATGATTGAAACCGTTTGAGCTAAGCTTTCTTTTATATCCGTAAAAAGATCGTATTTAAAAAAAAAAAAATGCGGTTGCACGAGACGGTCTCGTGTATTTTAATAATTTATACAGTTCGGTTTCATTTAGCTAAAATCTATACATATTTCTATGTATTTGTGTGTGTGTGTGTGTGTGTGTGTGTGTGTGTTTGTTACCGCGCGCGTGCATGAACAGTCAATCAGTGACGTATAGCAATTCACACTACAGTTATCTTTGACACGAAGAGTTTTCTTTAGATTTCTAACCTCTCTGATCTTTGATTCAAGCGTTTGTATACATACATACATACATACATACATACATACATACATACATACATACATACACACTTACATACAAATGATATTTTCTTAAATTCAATCGTTTTTATTAAAACTCAATCGTGTTTTATGCATTGCATCGATATTGTCTATTTATATATATTTGTGTATTTTGAAATTTTATTTCCATTTTATAGAGAATATACGTATTTATATAAGTTTTGGATGCGTATTTCAATTATGTTCTTTTAGACTTCGCCTGTGTTGCCTCCATAATAATATTATTTCGAATATAGCTGACAACGAGCATTACATTTTTCTTCTGTATTAATGTGAGTTATTGTTAATAACAAGCTCTAATTAAACTATATATTTTGCATGCATACATACATACATACATACATACATACATACATACATACGTACGTACAAGCATACATACCTATATAAATACATTCACACACACATACATACGTACATACATGCATATATATATATATATATATATATACACGCACACACAGACACACACACACAC
>NC_068982.1:175245585-175248694 GCF_001194135.2 Octopus bimaculoides | reverse complement strand
TATATATATATATACACGCACACACAGACACACACACACACACACACACCACTCATTGAGACCAGCTGAACTCATACAACAAAAAAGCCCTATGCATCTGGATTGATTTAAGAACATATGTTATGTCTCAACGCTACTGCTGTCTAGCACCTTCGGATGATCTCTACTCAACCGCTACACAACTGCTACTCGACTGCTACTCAACACACCTACTACGGCCAGACTACCTCTTATATATCTTGGGAGATCCTACTTCTTCGCCTGGGGGCGTCGACACAACAACATAAATAGGCGTGGCTGCGAGGTAAGAGGTTTACTTCTCAACCACATGTTTCCGGGTTCAGTCCTACTGTGTGACGCCTTGGTCAAGTGTTTCCTAGTATAGCCTCGAATCAACAAAGTTTCATATAGCTACTGCTCCAACATGAAAAATATTATTACTCGCAGGTCACATCAAGCGCCCACTCTAAGTTGAAACTATCGCGACCCAGAAACTTACCCACTCGAGGGCGCGTGGTTTAGTGGTTAGGGCATTCGGCTCATGATCGTAAGGTCGTGAGTTCGATTCCCGGCGACGCGTTGTGTCCTTGAGCAAAACACTTTATTTCACGTTGCTCCAGTTCACTCAGCTGGAAAAAGTGAGTAGTACCTGTATTTCAAAGGGCCGGCCTTGTCACGCTATGTGTCACGTTGAGTCTCCCTGACAACTACGTTAAGGGTACACGTGTCTGTGGATTGCTCAGTCACTTGCACGTTAATTTCATGAGCAGGCTGTTCCGTTGATCGTATCAGCTGGGACCCTCGTCCTCGTAACCGACGGAATGCTCCACTCCACCCACTCGACCAGGCATGCAAGATCAGTTCAGTGGCTAATGAAGCTGAAATCACCGCAGTGCTCCATAATAAAGATACTCAAAAGAAAAAGTATACTGATATTTTCAAAAGTAATTTAAAAAGCAAAAGGTATGCTGTGGATAAGAAGAAAGCCACGAAGTTAGCTGATCATATCTGGGATCTAACGGTCAACTACATATCATACACCATCAAGCGGAGTATTGTGGGACGATCCATGCCATAGGTTAATGGATAAAAGAGATGCACGCTTTGTTTAGCCGAAACATGTCGTATTATTTTTAGACCTAAGAACTCTACTAACCAACTAAATCCTAGATCTGAGATTTGTATGCAATGTAGACATATCGGCAATATCTATTTGTTTGTGGAACACTCTGTTCTCACAAAATTTAATCTTCTACTACTAGTAGAAATACTCTGTGCATTAACTTTTATATACACAAACACACATACACACACACGTTTGTGTGCGTGTGCGTGTGTGTGTGTGTGTGTGTGTGTGTGTGTGTGTGTGTGTGATTGCGTGTATGTTTCTGTCTCCTTGTTTTAACATTGAGTGAGAGTTGTAAAATGATATATATATACATATATTTATATGTATATATACATATAAATGCGTGTGTTTATGAGTGAGTGTGTGTGTGTGTGTGTGTGTGTGTGTGTGTGTGTTAACGTGGTATGATCAGATTGTTTAAGAGGTTCACCTTGCAATCATAAGGTACAAACAGCGATCCCACTGCATGTCATCTTCGGCAAATTTCATTTTCTATGGCGCAGGTCGATCACATCTCGTGACTGGAAATGGATAGACAGAAACTGTATAGATGTCCTTCAGATGGATTGTGCCTGAAACACACTGAGTTACGATGGAGTTGCTTGAGAAAGGTGAATGTGTCTATGGAATACTCAGCCACCTAGATGTTAATTAAGGAGCAGATCAAATAACTGAAATCCAAACATCGACAGGCGGAAATCCAACACACACACACACACACACACCAATATATATAAGATATGTATGAAGGGTTTAAGTCGATTAAATCGGCCCAAATGCTTAAGTGCTACTTATTTTAGCGACCCGAAAGGAGGAACTGCAAAGTCAACTACCGTGGTATTTGAACTCAGAACGTAAAGACAGACGATATGCTGCTTACGATTCTGCCAGTTTTCCACCTTAATAATAATGATATAAGAGCACTCAGAAAACGCAAACCTCCGCCAATGCAACACCAACGTCCTTTCAACGATTAGCCAGAGATGACTTTCAAAATGAGAATATCTGACTCGACTGCACTCACAAACGAGAATACTAAAAATGAACCCGACCGCTCTCAAAAACTAAGTAATAAAAAAAAAAAAACAGGATAATAACCCAGAATCATTGTCTGGTACCGGATCGATCCCTAAATCCAATCAGTTCATGCCAGTTATGAAGCCTAACAGTTATGAAGTCACAAGGTCAAACATCCATGAAAGTTTCATCCGAATCCATCCAGCAGTTCTTGAGATATCTTGTCCACGGACAAATAAACAAACAAACGCGACTAAAAGCAATATGTCCGCCTTCGCTAAGGCGGAGGGAATAACAGAATGCACTCATACAGATATATAACAACTTACACATTTATAAAGGTCGATGTATATACATTGAGTTTTATACTTCAGTACAAAAAAAATGAATGCGAAATACACCTTTGAACTATTGACGCTTCCTCTTTCAATAATCCTGAAGTCTCTTTTTTTGCAATAATTGTTGTGATATTCCAAGTTGTGAGATTTCAAGTTGTTGTGATATTCCAATGTTGTACACACAGTACGCCGCTCATGCGATTCAGTTTTGCTATTCTAATTTTAAATTATCTCTCGGGGTAAAAAAAAAAAAAAAAAAAAATGATTATCCTGTCATTCACGGAATTTATGTGTTTGGATATCTTTCATGCCTGCGTGTAAATGTTTGCCTTTCAATGTCTTTTATTTGTCTAGCTGTTTTTATGATTGTTTATCCATGAAACTATTTATCTAGATACTTAATCTATCTAAACACGTGTTGAACTATTTATGTACCTCTATTTATGTATAATTATGTATAATTATTGCACAAAAATCATCAATATGCATTTTCAAGCAGAAAAAATTTACTAGAGAGGACAATGTAGTGGGTTCAATGCTATGTAATTTAATATAGTATGTAGATTAACTGAATATATATATATATATATATTAAATTAAATAAATACATATATATGTAAATATA
>NC_068982.1:175244567-175245129 GCF_001194135.2 Octopus bimaculoides | reverse complement strand
ATATATATATATATATATATATATATACATATCATACAGGGACTCGTTGTGTTGCCACTGCGAATGTACTGCAGCAGGGCTTCATAGGCCGAAAAGATAAGTAATGAGAATTTTGAATTTGAAACAATTCAAATTAAAATATGCAATTGCAAAATAATGTCACATAGACTAAGCAGACTACCAGACTTTGTATGTAATATTCAAATATGTGTGTTTTTGTGTGTGTGTGTGTGTATAATAAAAACGGTTAAGTTTGAAGTACATTCACAATCACTACAAGTCTTAAACCCCTGCGAAAAGATTTTTTATGCTTTTCTCTGCTGACTGAAAGGATCCCAGAGTGTGAATGGAATATGATGTAAATGGTCTAGATTTAACTAGATTTAGAAATATTGCACTAAATAGCCTACGGGAATCTAACCACTCAAATGCTATAATTACTGCACTAAAGTAAGCCGCCATGTAAGCCATCAAATTTAGCACGAGTAACATAATGATGGACCACCTACCATACACACACACATAGATGTGTGTGTGTGTGTGTGTGTGTGTGTGTGTGTGT
>NC_068982.1:175244356-175244557 GCF_001194135.2 Octopus bimaculoides | reverse complement strand
TCTTGGACTTTGTGCACCTCTCCGTTCATTCTAATCGAACTTCCATTGGCCTGAGGAGAGGCCATTTTAGGAGCTTCGAAACTTGAAGTAGCCCGGAATCCGAATCATACTCTTTTGAGTTATACATGTCACTCCAAATAAATGTGCTGAGTGCCCTTTCTTTCGTTTATCCACTCACTCATATATATATATATATATATA
>NC_068982.1:175240803-175242977 GCF_001194135.2 Octopus bimaculoides | reverse complement strand
AACATGAACAAGCAAAAAAAAAACACGAAAAAACAAGAACGCGAGGACGTGGAATAAGTACAGTGTTATTGGACGCTCAGGAAAGGAAAGAAAAGAAAGATGATTTAACGTTTCGAGAGGAGGTCTTCGTCAGAAATATAGAAAAGTCCAAAGAAAGGAAGACAGAGAAAGAAAATCGCCAACGATGCACACGCGGTCACATGTATATGTATGTATGTATGTATGTATGTATGTATGTATGTATGTATGTATACACGACGAGCTTTCAGGTTTCGTCTACCATATCCACTTACAAGGCTTTGGCGGCCCGGAGCTATATTAGAAGATACATGGACATGTACTCTGAAACATTGCCACTGACAGCAATTGACCATAAGAGGTTGAACATAAGCAACCGAAATCTATCTATCTAGCTAGCTATAAATATACATATGTGTATGCATATGTGCATCTATGTGAGTGAGTGAGTGTGTGTGTGTGTGTGTGTGTGTGTGTGTGTGTGTGTGTGTGTGTGTGTGTGTGTGTGTGTGTGTGTGTGTGTGTGTGTGTGTGTGTGTGCAAGAAGTGCATCTCAGAAATCCCAAAATGACACCAAGCTGAACACGATACCTAGTCGTTGAGTTCATTTTCATGTATATATTTAGATCAAACTGTGGTTCCTCTTTCTGTAGCCATGTTGTAACTGCATTCACTCTGTAACACTTTTTTTTTAATAGTACGTTAGTGCTGTTCGTGATATCGTATAGTAAAAGTAAAGTCCCTTCCCGAATCATATAGACTCATAAGAGCCGGTTTCTCGGTTTCCGTAGCGTATATATTCCCTACCTGAATGGGACACTGGTCCGTCGCAAGATTACTCATTTTTACCAGTTGGGTGGACTGGAGCAACGTGAAAGAAGGTATTTTGCTCCAGAACACAACGCGTCGCCCGATCCAGGTATCGAAACTACAATCTTTCGATCATGAGTTCAACACCCCTAAACACTAAGCCACGTGCCTCCACTATCGTGTAGAGATTCCCTTTAAATCCGTTACACAAAATCTGTATAACAGTAGGAGGATAAGGAGCTGTGATACAACGAGGAATCTCGCATATGTTGTCAAAAGTTTAACGTCTGCAGAACTCCATAGAAAAATATACAAAAACAGCAAACAGCTGATAGTCAGATGTATAAATTGAAATATATTCGTGCGTATCACAAATAAAACCGACTCATCTTCCTTCAAAGAATATTTCATTAAATTTTATCAAAAACACTATTTTGCCAGGTTCGATTATTCAGACGAATAGCTATGAAACTTTTGTTAGTGAACTGTCTACACAAATTTGCGGTCCATGAAATTTGCTTAATACAGAGAAGGACAAACAAAATTAAGGTTCCGTTCAAAGAGTATTTTGATGTACTAACAAGAAGTCATGGTCTTATATTCCATATTGGATGAGTATATCTTTGATGATAATTATAAACTAAAATCATTTTCAGACATTATTGTGTTATATGGTCTTTGTTTTTGGTTGTTGTTGTTTTTCTTTATTTAAATCCTTTGACTTGTTCCAGCCATTGAGCTGTAGATTCGTTTCGACAACGTTATTATTGTTGTTGTTGTTGTTGTTATTATTATTATTATTATTATTATTATTATTATTATTATTATTATTATTATTATTATTAGGGCGCTAAGCTGGTAGAATCGTTACTGCGCTGGCAAATTGATTAGCGGCATTTCGTCCGTTTTTACGTTCTGATTTCAAATTTCACCGAGGTCGACTTTGCCTTTTATCCTTTCGATTTCGATTAGATAAATGTAAGTTACGCACTGGGGTCGGTGTAATCGACTTAATCCCTTCCCCTAAATTTCAGGCTTGTGCCTACAGTAAAAAGGATTATTATTATTATTATTATTATTATTATTATTATTATTATTATTATTATTATTATTATTATTATCATTATTATTACATATTGTCTTGCACAGTTTCTATCGCTGGAGATGTACTACGTTGCAAGCTATTCACTACCAGTGAATTAAAGTAATACCCTTTATTTTTCGAGAATCATCTGGCCTATTTGATCGGTTCCAAGCAGTGCTGTTTTCTGCAAGTGCTCCACCCTTATTGCAGCCCCTATTTGTTCCACGTACTTCTCAAGATTTTTACTCACTGTTCCCAGGGC
>NC_068982.1:175236570-175240793 GCF_001194135.2 Octopus bimaculoides | reverse complement strand
GCAGCCCCTATTTGTTCCACGTACTTCTCAAGATTTTTACTCACTGTTCCCAGGGCTCCGACAGTTATTGGTACTACTACCACCTTTTTCAGCGACCACAGCTCCTTAACCTCCCAAGTTAACATGTTATATCTATCGACTTTTCTTTCTTCTTTATCGCATACCTTGTTGTCAGCTGAGCATGCTATATCAAAGATCCAGCATCGTTTGCTTTCTTTCTCAATTAATACTATGTCTGGCTTCCTATACTCTATATCATGGTCGCACTGAATCATAAAATCCCATAGGATCTTTGCATTATCATTTTCGATGATACCTTCGGGTTTATGTTCGTACCACTTCATTGCTCTGTCAAGTCGTTACTTGTTGCAAAGTGTCCAATGGACAATCCTTGTTATATTATTATGACGTCTCTTATATTCTTTCTGGGATAGTGTCGTACATTGGCTGGTAATATGCCATACGGCTTCACCATTTTGTCCACAAATTCTGCACTTACCACTCTCTGACGTCTATTCTGTATTTGATGGAATTCGTTCTTAGTGCTTCCTCTTAGGCAGCACAGATTAGAGCCTCCGTTTCCAGTTTTAAATCACTTTTAGTCATCCATAGCCATCTTTCTTCTCTGTCTGTCTTATCTTCAACATCCGTATGAAATTGTTCATGCATTCTTTTCTTTATCCACCTATTTTCAGTTATATTCATTCTCAAGTGCTTGTACAGTGCTTTATCTTTGCAATCTTCCATCCTACACAATAATACTTCCAATAATAGTGAATCTATGGCATTTTTTACATACCATGTACTATGTTGTCTTCCTTGGTACAAACAGTCTGTCTGTGTCACTTTGGGGATGGAGTATCCCATATCTAGCCAGCAACTTCCTTGTCTTTCTGTCTAAACTGTTTAGTTCGTCTACAGTGCATGCGATTACCGCTGCTCCATATCTATGGGGTGAAACCGCCCAGGTGTTGATAGCTTCAATCTTATTCCGTCCGTTTAATTTCGACTTAAGGAAAAGTCTCAGTCTCCGCAAGTGCTCCACCTTGAGTTTTCAGTCATTTCTTTCTCCATGGATTTATCCATTTACAAAATCCCCAAATACTTATAGCCCGTCTCTTCTATCTGCTTCATAACCTTCCCCGACGGTATCGTTAGCCCGTCCATACATTTGATTTTTCCTCTCTTCAGGACTAACACACCACACTTTTTTAGTCCGAACTCCATTCTGATATCAGCACTGAAAGTATACACCGTATCAACGAGGGAACTGACTTTGGGATTCAACTTTACCATAAAGTTTGAGGTCATTCATGAATAACAAGTGGTTGACTTTTTGTTGGCGGCTTTTGAATACATACCCAGTCTTTACTTTCCTCAGAATCAGTGTTAGTGGTATCATGCACAGTACAAAGATCAGTGGGGACAGGTAGTACCCTTGGAAGATGTCTCTCCTGATGTCTATTGTCTCTAAACTTCTTCAATATACTGTCAGTTCTGTCCTCCACTTCACCATACTTTTCCCAAGCAATCGCTCAACAATACCAAATAGGTTCATACATTCCATAATCCATAAGACTGGGATCATATCGGACGCCGTACGATAATCTATCCATGACATGGCTAAGTTAGTTTTCCTCCTCTTGCAGTCACTTAGTACAGTTTTGTCTTCGAGGAGTTGATCCGTGGTACTCTGCGCTTACGCTTGCAACCTTCTGCTCTTGTGACAGGACTCCATTTTTTCCAGATGTCTGTACATTGACTCTGCGGCTATTTCTGTCAATAATTTCCACATAAGTGGCGAGCAGGATATCGGCCTGTAATTGTCTACCGAATTACCTTTTACGATGTTTTTCAGACACAGCATTGTCCTACCCATTGTCAACCATTCTGGTGTTACTTGGTTGGCATTTAGCAAGGGGTTGAGTAGTGCAGCTATTCGTGCATGACATTCACTAAATCTTTTGATCCAGTAGCCTTGAACTCCATCCGGTCCCGGGGCCTTCCAATAGCCCACTTTTGCTTTCCTTCACTTCTCTAACTGAAATGACTAGCTCTTCCCATTTTGAACAGGCTACTGTTTGTATCAGTTCTTGCAACCATTCAGCATCCTTCTTCTGCTCCTTCAGCATCCTTCTTTGCTGCAGATGTCACTCCAAAACGTTTGACTTTCAGTATTATTTGGTACCAACTTTTCATCTGTATACTCTCCATTTATTTCTTAGTAGAATCTCTTCTGATCTACTCTGTTGGTAACCCTTCATTCTTTGATCGTATTTTACAATCTTTGCTTTCTTTGCAACGAGGTGCTGTTTCAGTTCTCCATTACCACTTTCAGGACCTTTCTTTCTATGTCATACTTCTTGTTCAGTGTCCTGTATTTTTGTTCGCTTTTAAGCTCCCCTTTTTTTTCGGTCTAACACAGAAATGTCCTTCGAGAGCATATTTAACCCCGCCTGTATTCTTCTTTTCCACCATGGATCTATTCTTTTGTCGCTCCCATTATATTTTTTTTCTTGACATCAACACCCACATTTTCTACTACAATACTTGCTGCCTTGATCAAATTATTTGTTTCTGTGATGTCTTTTTGTTCTAATGTATTTCAGAATTTTATTCACATTTTTCGTTCCTTGGTTCAATTTCCACCGATCAACATTTTCAAGGCTGCAAATAAATAATGTCGCTATCGTACTCCTGTAGCCTTGCTTTTATTCTGTCGTAGATTGCTTTTTGCCCATCTGTCACGTCACCATTAATTTTATTGTCTTCTTCCAAACCATCTCTATGTCTCTCATCGAGCAAGCTATCACTGTTCCTTTCCTGTGGTTTATTAGAGTTTTCACCTCTGTTTTCTGCTATGAGATTACTTTTATCAGTAGGAACTGTATTTTCATCGTTTCCTCTGCTACTGTCTTCCAATACTCGTCTCTTGATAGCTTCGAGCTCTGCTTCTATTAACCAACGATTTTTTTCTTATTGCTCTAACTTGATCACATAATCTCTGTTCCGTGGGTTGAAACAATTCTCTTTCCATTGATCATACGTTGTCGGTATCCCCTAAGATGAACACCATTTTTCGTCTCCGGGGTTGCTCGGGTAGTAACACTCCATGACCACAGCACTGATTTGTGTGTGCTGGTTCCTTGCTGGATAACGATAGGCTGGAGTCTGACAAGTATCTCTGAGTCTGCCGGGTGTAACACTGTCACCACCAAGAGCTTCAGTTTCATTACCACCGTAATTCACACTATTTTTTTCATTGTCACTCATATGAAGTAGCGATTATCAGCTTGTGCAATTAACAGTGTTTTATTGTGACACCATCACTAGATGTATCATTAATCAGCCCATGAGGAGGCTCCACCCATTTCCTTTCATCATTATTATTATTATCATCACTGATATTATTTTCATTTGTTTCCAACTATTTGTCATTGTTAATATTTCCTCTGATCCGAAATGAGTTTTGGCTAAATTATTATTATTATTATCATTATTACCTCCATCACCATTATTACCCTCATTATTATTATTTCCAATTATTATAAAAAGGTATTATTGAATGTTGTTTAGTTTCAACTTTTGTCTTTCAGTTGAGATGATCATAAATATGTAAGTGTTTAAGGGAATAGTAGGAGCAAGATAGACAGCGTGGCAAATAGATTAAATTCCACGTGACTGTAAATAGAATCGGCAGAGGGGGAAGAGATCAGCAATGGGCATTCCTGTGCGATAAGGAAGTAAAAGCGGCCTCACACCCTTGGGGTCAGCAGAAGTCAAATGTGTATTCTACTACTAGCGATCAATGAGAGCGCTGACCTTGGCCTTGAAAAGAACCAAGTCATCTTGTTCTAAATAGAAAAAATAATTATATATATATGCTGAGACCCCCCTTCGGTCATGACTGACAATGGGATTGCACGTAGAAAGTTACCCTTCCAGGCACAAGTCCGGGCAAGGTTGTTTATGGAAGACCAGCAGCAGCCCATGCATACTGGCCTCCCCTCTCCACGCCACTAGTTTTATCCAAGGGAAAGGTAAAGGCCGATACAGCTTGGCACCTGTGACGTCGCAACTCATTTCTACAGCTGAGTGAACTGCAGCAACGTGAAATAAAGTGTCTTGCTCAAGAACACAACACGCAGCTCGGTCCGGGAATCGAACTCACAACCTCACGATCGTAAGCTCGACGCTCTAACCACTGAGCCATGTACCTTCAC
>NC_068982.1:175234757-175235891 GCF_001194135.2 Octopus bimaculoides | reverse complement strand
ATATATAAGGATTTCGTAATGAGATAAAAAAAAAACAACGCTGTGTATAATATAGAACATTTATAAATAGAAGGTCTTACAGCTGTAATGTTTTGTTATTTAAATTGTTTTATATGGAGACAAGGTGTAAATGTTTCTTTTCTTACGTTAAGTGCTTTCAATTTGAATAATACAAACTCTAAAATAAACTCCAATATAAGTCTCCCACTATTATCACAAATTTGACTTACTTGGCTAAACTTATACTCCCACATTTTATGCATCAAATTCAGCCATACTTACAAGGTAACACAATTACTTTGATGCGATGTTACAACCACAAACCCTATGTCTTTTCTGCTACCATATAAGGTCAATGTAAACCACATTTTGTTCCACTCTATGTATTTTATATTTTGCATTTATGATTTTATATCATATTTTACACCTTATATTATAACAAGTTGTTAACTTCTATATAATACAAATTGAATGCATAATGTTACTTGTCACATGGGTTTTGTGAATTTGCATATTCGCACCTACAATGACGTATCATTTGCATATTTATGTGATCCTGCATACATACACACTTATGTATACACGTGGAAAACAAATGTTTCAATGGACTAATATTGTACAGACATTATGTACACATTACGCATGCAATTAACTGTACGTACCCGTCAACTCAATTGCTATAATACCATTGTAATACCAACGATATACTACTCACTAATGACCCGCAATTAGTGAAAATAAACTAATCAAAGTTGGCTAATTTTTAAGGAAGTGATCTGAAATAATATACATTATGATAGTGCAGCAGCAACGACATACAGACTCATAGGATTTCAAGCTTAAGTTAAACCTGAAAGCAATTCACTTTTATATTAGATGATTCATCAAGAAGCATCAATGGCTAAAAGAATGCCTTCAGAACAAAGTATGGTGACACGAGTTACAGTTAAAATTAACAATTTCACTAAAAGTCACTCATTCAACGGTCTTCTTTTCGTAAATCCATAAAGGAGCGGAGTTAAACCTTTATTGCATACAGAAGTGTTCAAATAGACGAGATTTGAGTCGACTTGCAGACTTATAAAGAAAACGAATAATGTTTTATCAGAAACTAACTCAAATCTTGCAAAAATC
>NC_068982.1:175224970-175227978 GCF_001194135.2 Octopus bimaculoides | reverse complement strand
ATATGGTGCTGCAAATGCCATATATGGTACTACAAATGCCGTATATGGTGCTGCAAATGCCATATATGGTGCTACAAATGCCATATATGGTGCTGCAAATGCCATATATGGTACTACAAATGCCATATATGGTGCTGCAAATGCCATATATGGTGCTACAAATGCCATATATGGTGCTGCAAATGCCATATATGGTGCTACAAATGCCGTATATGGTGCTGCAAATGCCATATATGGTGCTACAAATGCCATATATGGTGCTGCAAATGCCATATATGGTGCTACAAATGCCATATATGGTGCTACAAATGTCATATATGGTGCTGCAAATGCCAACATCATCGCCACAACAAATCAACGATGAAGCACTTACATAGATGCTTCTTCTGCTACAAATAGCAGCCAACACTTCCGCAAATCACACCCAACCGTGATAAAACAAATTGGATAACGCAGACTGAGATGCGCTTTATCTAAAAAGAAAAAAGCGAGATGGTTACAGCTGGAATAGATCTGCTTGATACGGGTTACTTGATAATGCTTAGTAACAACATCTCCTTACCGAACAAACGCCACAATATCAACACTACTAGAAAAACAAGATTAATAAGTGGTATGACTATTATCACCACCAACAACAATAACGCCTATGGCAATAACAGCAACAGAAATCCTTTTGTTGTTTTATTCTTTTCGAGGAGAAATGAGAGAAAGAAATAATCAAGTTCCCATCATTTTTCAATCAACCCACGCTAAAGACAGGAGATGAGGTGAAGGGAAAGCGGAAGATGGAAAAGAAGACAATCCTTCAGTAGTTTAATTTACATGGCGTCTTGTTTTGGAAGTCTTCATCGAACTTCTGTTTCAGCACACGCATATTCACACGACTCCATAATTATACACACACACACACACACACACACACACACACACACACACACATATATATACGTGTGTGAGTATTGTGTGTATAAATATGTGTTTGTGTATGTGTAACTATATAACTGTATATATATTGAATATACTGTGTGTATATGAGAGTATGTATATGTAAATATGTGCTTACGTGTGTGTGTTTGTGTGTGTGTATGTGTGTTTGTGTGTGTGTGTCCATACATACAAGCACACAAACATTGTTGAAGCAAAAGTAATCAAGATCATAGTGATTCTGGTGTTATGGTGTGTTATAATGGTCGAGTACAAACAAAAGCGGACGAAGATGGTGAGCTCGATAAAGTGACTGTCCGCCTTTCCGTCTATCAACCAATAAAGGATTGACAGTTCATGTCCACTCATCGCTGCTCGGTCAGTTCACATGCAGACGATTTTTAGAGTGACAGAATTAATAGAGAGCGACGGACAAAATATTTTGCTCTTTGAAGTTACGTCCCTTTACATTCTGAGTTCAAATATCATCAAGCTCGCCTTTGAATTTCATTATTTTGGGATCGGAAAATTAAGCAGCATTGAAGGACTGGGTTTGAAAGAATATGCTCCCTTAACATTTGTGGTCTGGTCCTTATGTAAGAATTTATTACTGTGTCTGAAACAATGCTACTACTTCGTGCATTCCTATGATCAATGACTTTCCAACAGTGGCTTTACTATCTATTTTTTTTCTTTCTTTAGTCATAGTGCATCAAGAACGATATTATCCAATGTGCTTTCGTTTTTTACTAACTTATTTTTTTAATTTGCTATTTCGTTTAGCAAAATCTCTCCCTGTCTCTTCTAGTGACAATACAACGTTCTCTGCTTTTCTACACAAGCAAGCTACATTTTGTCCATCGCTCTCTATACGTACTACCTCAACAAAACCAACCTCAGCCGCAAAAAGTCGTACCAGTGAAGCCATGGAACATAGAATGTCAGAATCAAGTAGTGACTGTCACACCCTTGTCGGCAACGCCAACACGTTGCTGGAAGGTATGGACTGCTAAGTTTGTCCTCTCTTCCAAAGTGGTGGTCCACGGACTGGTGCCGGTCCGCGAGCCATCAGCTGCCGGTACGTGGCGAGTTTCCAGAAAAGAAAGAAAGAAATATTATAAAATGCTTATAAAATGCTTATGTAATATTGTATTATTTGTTTACAAAATAAAGTATATATATTGTTTCCGGTATATTACTAAGAAATATTATCGCTGCTTGGCACATTGGGAAAAAAACACAGCCGGTACGTCACATCAGATAGTTTGAGAAGCTCTGCTCTATTGGATCTTACGTCCGTTTGCCTTCTCTTTATCACAAAGGACTTGTACTTGATACCGTTGCGCACCACATATCTGATAGTGGACTTGGCCCGCTTCCGATGACCCTCCTCGGCCTGCTGGGGTTGTTGCTGATGAATCACCAATAGAACGGCCTGGACCGCCCTTGTGCCGACTGATAGCTAAGGTCTCTTTCTCCTCGTCACAGATGACGGCCCAACAGAAGCCGTCAGTTCTTTCCCGACTTTGAACGCGAAAAACCTGGCACCAGTCAAAAGATCGTAATGTCTGAGTTGCTGGTGCTAGTGGCTAGAGCTACTAGAATTGCTTAACTTTTCATTTTCTGCTTCAAATTGCAATTTTCTATGTTGATGCTGTCGATAAGTCTGGAAAAGAAATGAGAAAGTTAAAATTTGGTGCATGCCTAATAACTTTACGTTGGACCGTCTTCCACTTATGACCCGTACATTTTTTTTTATCACAAATACCTGGTGAACCCATTGTACAAATGTGTGTGTGTGTGGTGTGTGTGTGTGTGTGTGTGTGCGTGCGTGCGTGCGTGCGTGCGTGCGTGCGTGTAATATTTAGTTACGTCATCTTGCTACTATTTCATTGATAACATTTGTTATATAAGAAAAAACTTACTTGCAGATTACATGTTCAAATGTTCAGACATAACATAATTTTCATGAATAATTGTGAAGATGTATAATGAACTACGGGCAAACTGGCAGAAACGTTAGCACTCCGGGCGAAATGTTTAGCAGTATTTCGTCTGTCTTTATGTTCTGAGTTCAAATT
>NC_068982.1:175224207-175224726 GCF_001194135.2 Octopus bimaculoides | reverse complement strand
CAAATCATTAGGACGCCGAGGTCGACTTTGCCTTTCATCCTTTTGGGGTCGATAAATTAAGTACCAGATGCGCACTGGGTCGAGCTAATCGACTGGCCCCTTCCCCAAAAATTTCGGACCTTGTGCCTAGAGTAGAAAAGATTATCAACTATAAATTAAGTCGGCGAGCTGGCAAATCATTAGGACGCCGAGGTCGACTTTGCCTTTCATCCTTTCGGGGTCGATAAATTGAGTACCAGTTACGCACTGGGGTCGATCTAATCAACTTTCTCCTTCCTCCGAAATTTCAGGCCTTGTGCCTTTAGTAAAAAGGGTTATCAACTATAACTACTGTATTACAATGGGTCAAAGATCATGGCAGAGTAACTCTACATTATATCATTCGCGTCTGATTGAACAACCAACTACCATTCATCTTCATGGACATGGACTGTCCATCTCTCTCTCTCTCTCAATATATACACTATACACACATGCATACACACATATACGTATATATATATATATATATATATATAT
>NC_068982.1:175218821-175223909 GCF_001194135.2 Octopus bimaculoides | reverse complement strand
TATATATATATATATATATATATATATATATATATATATATATATATGGTATATATGCACACAAACATAAACATACGCATATATATACATGTGTGTGTGCATACATATGCACACATTCGTGCATACAAGCATACATGCATACGTATATAAACACACCTACATAGACGCACAAACACACACACATATATTTACGCATACACATTTATAGAAACAAATATGTGTGTGTGTATGCGTACATACATATTGATATCTATTTTATATATTTCTATATGCACCCGTATATAAACGCAGTATTTTATACTTACATACACACACACACACACACACACACTCTCTCTCTCTCTCTCTCTCTCTCTCTCTCTCTCTCTCTCTCTCTCTCTCTCTCTCTCTCTCTCTCTCTCTCTCATACACACACACACACACACATACTTTATTATGAAACTTCGGAATACGTATGTTTTTACATATATATATATTTGTATATACACATATACATTGCCCATTATCTTGATCCTCACATGAGGTTTTTCTATATATAGCGGATATTAAATATTAATGAAATACTTAAAATGACGTCATTAATGAGTTTACGAACACACACATATTTTGTTTTTGTTTTTTTTTATACGTACTCTGTGATCTTTCATGTTTCTAACTATGGAGGTCAGTAAAAGAATCTTCGACTATAACATACCAGTTCTCATCAAAGTTTTATGCATGTGTGTATGTATGTATGTATGTATGCATGTATGTATGTATGTATGTATGTATGCAAGCATGCGTGTGTATGTGTGTGTATGTGTGTATGTATGTATGTATGTATGTATGTATGTGTATGTATTAATTCTATAGCGACTACGTAATATTTTTCATTCTTCACGTAGCTTATAATTTATATATTACCTATCTAATTCAAATACTAGTTAAATTTAATTAATACATTTGCCTTATTTAATTCACTTAATTTATTTTATTTTAGTCCTTTATACTTCACTTTATTCTAATATATTTTTAACTTAGTATTTTCTTAACTCACACTGGACTTACATTTTCACTATTTTTATAGCCGACACCGTCTATAACCTTATTAAAATTAACCCTCTATTTTATAGCCTTCCACCTAACACTTTTTATAAATCGTCCACCCACCCACCCAGTACACACACACACACACACACACACACACACACACCGTGCTTGAATGACAATGCCAAACAGCTATTGTCAGAAGTCTTTCTTTATCTTGTTTGCAAACTCCAAACGCTACCCTGTCTCCATTTGGCTATCTGATAATTCCAACCCATACTGGACGATGTCACTGTAAATATAAATATGGTCTTTGCCATTATACATATGGTCTTCCTTATACCTTACCACTGAACCTCCCTTCTCTACTCAATTTAACGTCCCCCCTTCCTTTATATATGTGTGTATGTATGTATGTATGTATGTATGTATGTATGTATGTATGTATGTATATATGTATAACTCTTGATTTATATATGTCAATCATTTGCTATGCAGTTTAGTCTCTATTCTCATACATCTATGATCCTATCTTTCTTTTATATTCTCCTTCCTACCTCACACATGGTGGAGGCGCAATGGCCCAGTGGTTAGGGCAGCGGACTCGCAGTCATAGGATCACGGTTTCGATTCCCAGACCGGGCGTTGTGAGTGTTTATTGAGCGAAAACACTTAAAGATCCACGAGGCTCCGGCAGGGGATGGTGGTGAACCCTGCTGTACTCTTCCACCACCACTTTCTCTCACTCTTACTTCCTGTTTCTGTTGTGCCTGTAATTCAAAGGGTCAGCCTTGTCACACTGTGTCACGCTGAATATCTCCGAGAACTACGTTAAGGGTACACGTGTCTGTGGAGTGCTCAGCCACTTGCACGATAATTTCACGAGCATGCTGTTCCGTTGATCGGATCAACTGGAACCCTCGACGTCGTAAGCGACGGAGTGCCAACAACCTACCTCACAAGCCTTTCATTGATACTCTACTTTACTCTCTCTCTTCGACGGTGAAACTGGTAACTACTAATGTCCTCTACTAAGGACCTTCTTCATTTCTTCATCTCTGAAGATGAAACAGTCCGCAATTATATGGAAGACGTCTCTTCATTCGCTGAGAAATGCACCATATGTGCTGCTATTCTAGAAACAGGTGTAAGAGACTATCTGCACACCTCCTTACTTCCTTATTTATATGATATATTCCACTCCAACATTTGTATTGTGACAATTCTACAATTATGTTTAAATTATACATTCCATGTGCTAAATTGATATCAATTGTTTGCTTATTAATTCCTTTCTCTTTACTATACAGGTCGTCATCGACTTACGACCTATCCGACTAACGACCGATCATCTTTACAACGATTAGCGCGCCAGCTCCCGGCGGCAATAATAAATAGTCCAGTTGAAATTTAATGGGTTTAATTTCTTAGACATTAACCCGTCTACGGATGATATCAGCAAACAAACGCTTCACCAAGGTTTGGTTATCGATCGCAAACTGTGTTGGATGACTATCCTGTCGCGGAGACATCGAAGCAACCTCGTATTTGTTTATAAGACGACTGCTTGAGACTCAGAGATTTTTGACTAACGCTAGTATAATAGTATGATACAGAACAATGTCAGTGACTTTTACCTGAGAATCTACCTTAAGAATATAAAAATATGAAACAAAGCTATGTAGGCCAATAGGCCGACTTACGACCAAATCGACTTACGACCAAATCGACTTACGACCAGTCAGTCGGAACCAATTGTGATCGTAAGTCGACGACGACCTGTATATCTACTCGCACATTGATGAACCACTTTTAGTCATTCATTGTTAAGCAGCTACAATACTAATTTCTGGTTTAGTCACAATTCAGGTCGAAGTTTTAGCTGGTAAGCCAACTTGAGCATTTATTGTATATGCTTAATATATTATGTCATTTGATGCAATTTTATTTGTACTCTTTATATATATGTAGACACACACACACACAAACACACACACATATATATGCATGAATTTCCATATATACATATTTATATATACATACGCATACATACCTCTAAATCATATCATACTTTAAAGGTAATACATTTATAATCCAAGGCCCAGATATTACTACAAAATACCTTAAAAACAAAAGAGATAGTGAAGCGCTTGGGTCTCAAAAATGCAACCGGAATGCCGAATATGTCGTTTCTCTGACAGACATCATACACGTGATTAGCAGTTGCCCCAAAATGTCATCACCTCCCTGTGTGACATGACATTTTGGGGCAAAAAAATAAATCAATGCCATCTGAAAAATTGACAATCCTGGAATAAATATAGAGAATTTCCTTGTCATTGAATATATACACAAGCATTCCCATCAAAACTTCGAACAAGTGCAAACATAACATGCCGAATATTGCTGTTGGGACACACAAGAAAATGTATGTACAGTCATAGAGGTCAACTGCCCTGATGATGTAAATATCTCTTCGAAAATCAAAGAGAAAGGGGATAGCTGTGGACAACTGCTTCGAAACGTTCAGGTTCTATATCTAGATTATAAATTCACAATTTATACTAAAAATAAATGGTGCACTTGGTTTTGTTAGTAAATGCCTAAATGGCAATTTGGAAAAGCTAAGGTTTTCAGAAAAAGAAATCAACTAGCTAACATGCACATTACAAATACAATCTGTAAGCAAAACATTGAAAACATGCAAGACATTTTTCAAGTTCAAAAGATAATGTTGATTTTCTTATCTGCGATCCAACATAGAGCTTTGTGCTTTGCCAGAAACCAGCTTCTTCCTTACAAGAAGACTTCAAATAACTAACATCACAAGCGAGCGTACGTACGTACATACATACATGTATGCATGCATGCATATACACTCATAGTCATGCGTGCGCCTACATGTACTTTCATATAAGACGATATACACACATATGCACATATAAGCAAATGTATGTACATTTTCATTTTTCATACATGTATATGCTTGCACCATGCGTACATACATACTATATTCGTACTTACACACCAGTCGCGCATTTGCATACATACATACATACATACATACATAGAACTTACTTGGAAAGCATGCGTGGCGTTGTACATACATACATGCAAACAGACAGACAGACATGTAGATAGATAGATAGATAGATAGATAGATAGATAGATAGATAGATAGATAGATAGATAGATAGATAGGTATGTAGGTAGATAGACAGATAGACAGACATAATACATCAATACACACACACATACATATATACATACATACGTGCGTACACATACAAACGCATACATACATACATACATACATACATACATACATACATACATACCGGTGCATACGACCTTCGAATGTTGTATAGCCTCTATCAGGGAGCACTTGTTAAACAAAGGCAGCAAAATTAAATACATAAACATAGTGCTAAAAAGCGATGATAACAACATCCCATGAGTTACCAACGAACTCCTCAGCAAGCGCTTATACATACATATACAATGAAATTACAGAGAATATTTGATGCAAAGATTCAGAGGGTCTAAAAGTTCAATATGTGAAAAACCTGGATAAAGTGGTCAGTTTAAAAGATGGATTATAACAATCCAAAGGTACATGCACTATTATGTAAACAATCCGTTTGGTTTTAAAGCTTTTTTTTTTCGTTCATTTAAGCTTATGTGCATACAGTAATACACACTTTTGTGAGTGTGCAGGAGTGTACGTTTATTCGATCATAGAGGCAACTAGATTAGTATATATAAGTGCATGTTTGCGTATGTCTGTCAGTCAGTTTGTCTGTCTGTTGGTATGTATGTATGCATGTATGTATGTATGCATGTATGTATGTATGTATGTATGTATGCATGTGTGTATGTATGTATGTGTGTATGTATGTATGTATGCATGTATGCATGTATGTATGTATGTATGTATGTATACATGTATGCATGTATGTATGTATGTATGTATGTATGTATATATGTATGTATGTATGTATGTATGCATGTATGTATGCATGTATGTATGTGTGTATGTATGTATGTATGTATGTATGTATG
>NC_068982.1:175216269-175218629 GCF_001194135.2 Octopus bimaculoides | reverse complement strand
ATGCATGTATGTATGTGTGTATGTATGTATGTATGTATGCATGTATGTATGCATGTATGTATGTATGTATGCATGTATGTATGTGTGTATGCATGTATGTATGTATGTATGTATGCATGTATGTATGTATGTATGCATGTATGTATGTATGTGTGTATGTATGTATGTATGCATGTATGTATGTATGTATGTATAGATGTATGTATGTAGGTAGGTAGGTAGGTATTATGTATGTATGTATGCCTGCATGTATATATGAGAGTATGGCTGCATGACGGTTAGTAAGCCGAAACTTCGAAGTCAAGTCACTGTCCACTTTTCTTTGTAAACATATATATATATATATATATACATACATACACACACAGAGATACACACATGTTTCTGTGTAAGATTATGAATATATGTGTGCATGTATCTGTATTACTTATATATAAATGTGTATGTGTGTATGTGTGTTTGTCCATTATGTGTATCTACAATATTCAAACCTGTTAGCATTTGTGTACATATTAATGTATAACTATATTGAGCTTACGTATGAAAGTATATGTGTGTGTGTTTATGTGTCACCCTCCTCCCTCCTCTAATAACCATATTTAACGCAAGCCAACTTCTCTAAATAAGTCAAGCCCCGCTACTATCCCAACGAAATTAAATTTATGGCTCTCTGAGCCGACTATAGCGAAACTTTATCAAATTTAATAACGCTATTCGAAATCTTTCTCTAATAATAGTGTCTCCAACCACCCCTAATCACCTCGCACAGAAATTTATAACTGTACAAACACGTACCAATCTAGATAACCTGTCTCGCTTATCCCATTTATCTCATTAATGTTATTATTATAATTCTGTTATTACCACAATTACATCTGCATATATTCTACCATTTCCTTAGTTCGTATCTACTACACGTATATTCTCTGTCCTCACCTCATCCCGTTATCTCTTTCTGAGAACTTCTATTAGCTTTTTCTTATAATCTTTTCATATTCTATTTATCCACTTTTTATTGTAATTTTTCTTTTCTTGTACATATTTACTTCGTTGCATTCCTAATAATTCATATACACATTTATGGTTACCTTTGTATATACTCCGATTCTAAACAAGCATTATTGTTTTATGTTTGGACGTGGCTTTACCATTGTCCAAATTCGGTCGAACATTCTCAGCTACAAAGAGAGCGCATATGGAAGATTTCATTGGATGCATGCTTAGCAGAATCGCAAAAATTGAGAAGTAGCTCACTCATATAGCTTTGAATAAATCTTATTTCACTCTACTTCACCACACTGAGTACTTGCTTGTTTTTAGTTTGTATTCCTTAACTATAAAACACCTATGTGTATAATATACACGATTCCTTCATATCACACGTGCACACAACTGGTTGAAGGAACGAATACAAGACAAGAAAATCAAAATAGAGATGAAGCGATTCATGAGCTTCGAACGAGTAAATGAACTCCACTACACATCTAAATATGCCCAAATATCTATGTATAAAATTTGTAGGATCCGACAGAATTAGATATCTAAATAGTAAAAGAACCAAAGTTGTATCGTGGATAGCGCACTAGAGCACTAATAATGTGCTGACATTTATGTACTTACTAAAATAAATACGGACTTGTCAGGCCAAGTAATGAAGGAATATGCAACGCGTACGCACAGTCACACAGGGGTACACTCACGGCACGTATTCCACAGTCAACTACAGGCTCCAGAGCTAAACACATTTCCAATAACACAGATGGGTTGAGGTTCGCTACAGCTGTTTCAGACGTGTTCTTTATTGATGAACAAAAGTGTTACATTATG
This sequence comes from Octopus bimaculoides, assembly GCF_001194135.2. Classification (NCBI taxonomy): domain Eukaryota; kingdom Metazoa; phylum Mollusca; class Cephalopoda; order Octopoda; family Octopodidae; genus Octopus; species Octopus bimaculoides. The sequence goes on along the minus strand of NC_068982.1, from coordinate 175,216,802 downwards.
CAAGGAAGAAGAGACGGTTTTCATCAGGTGAGTTTAGAGTAAAATTTAACACTTAGAATACCTCACATAGTGCAAATTAACCCTCTTTTCCACGTTATAGTTGGGAGAATAACCTAGCTATAACCTACACGAGAGGGTCAACTTGGACTGTGTCCGATTATTGTGAGGTATCCTAAGTGTTAGATTTTACTCTAAACTCACCTGAAGACAACGGTTTTTTTTATTACATGCTGTAACACTTTAGTTCATCAATAACGAACGTGTCTGAAACAGCTTTGTGAACCTCAGCACATCTGTATTACTGTTCATATACATATGTGTGAATGTGTGCGAGCGTGTGTGTGCGTGTGGTAATAAGGTTGCTTCCCAACCACATGAGTGCAGGTTCAGCCCACTGCGTTGCACCTTGGGCAAGTGCCTTCTACTATAGCCACAGGCCAATCAAAGCCTTGTGGTTGGATTTAGTACAGGGAAACTGAAACAGAGACACACACACACACACACACACACACACACACACACACACACACACA
>NC_068982.1:175212842-175215518 GCF_001194135.2 Octopus bimaculoides | reverse complement strand
GGGGGGGATATGGGAAATGAGAATGGTATATATCAATAAATGATAACATAGAGGAAGGAGTAAAAGAATATGGCGATGGAAAGAGAGAAGAAAAAAGAGGCATAAAAGTTCATAGTTCAACTTTCCGAAGAAACCAAAACATGAGTCCTTAGGTGTAACCCTGTGTATATCCATGAGTGTAAGTCTTTAGGTGCAACCCTGCGTATATCCATGTGGGTTAAAGTCCTTATATAGGTGACATCCCATGAAAAAGACGCGAACATATCAACGTTCAATAACAGAACTCATGCATCTACGCAGGATGGCACCTAGGGACTCATACGTTGATTTCAGAGACTTCGGGAAGTTGAACTATGAACTTTTATGCCTCTTTTTTCTTCTCTCTTTCCATCTCCTTATTCTTTTACTCCTTCCTCTATGTTATCATTTATTGATATATACCATTATCATTTTCTATATTTTTTCCTCAATTTGTCTCTGATGATAGAATATCCCATACTCGAGAATATCCCAGAAACAGCTGTAAGATTTTGAATTTCTTCCTGTAATAATATTGTATATGACTTGAGATGTTTGCCGTGCCTTAATGTTTGACGTCCTGGTTAACAATGATATATATATATACATATATACTCACACACACATATACATGTGTGCATGCATGCATACATACATGCATGTATACATACATGTATACATACACACACACACATTCGCGCGCGCATTCATATATGCCTGTGTTTAAATATTGGAAGGCTTCGTCGTGGATATTATAAGAATAACACCATATTCTATTAATGCTTTTAATGTGCAGAAAAGTGAGAAGAACGACGTCTCCTGACAGACCGTTTCACATTTGTTAACTGTTCCTCAGATAAAATGTACCCAGCTTCCTTCCACACTCAAAAGCAGAGTCTTCTTGCCATATAAGCAATCATAAATTATACCAGCATTAGCAGATGGCCTAATTTACGTGTGTGTATGTGTACACCATATATATATATATATATATATATATATATATATATATATATATATGCGAGTAAAAATAAATACAAAAAAAGGGGGGGTTGGTATGATTGTGTATAGAGGAATATATTATTTTGTTTAAAAGAGTTCCAACACTGTCTGTTTTTTTATGTTTTATTTATATTCCTTATGGTATTTCATATTTTCTATACTTCGTGGTATTTCATCATGACCGGTATGACACCACCATATATATACACCATATATATACACCATATATGTATATATATATATATACACACACACACATTTATGTGTTATTTCTTTACTACCCACAAGGGGCTACACACAGAGGGGACAAACAAGGACAGACAAACGGATTAAATCGATTATATCGATCCAGTGCGTAACTGGTACTTATTTAATCGACCCCGAAAGGATGAAAGGCAAAGTCGACCTCGGCGGAATTTGAACTCAGAACGTAGCGGGCAGACGAAATACCTATTTCGTTATTGCCCACAAGGGGCTAAACATAGAGGGAACAAACAAGAACAGACGAACGGATTAAGTCGATTACATCGACCCAGTGCGTAACTGGTACTTAATTTATCGACCCCGAAAGGATGGAAGGCAAAGTCGACCTCGGCGGAATTTGAACTCAGAACGTAGCGGTAGACGAAATACCGCTAAGTATTTCGCCCGGCGTGCTAACGATTCAGCCAGTTCACCGCCTTATTATGTGTGCATGCACATATCGTGTAAAGTATGCAAACAATACCAATATTGAAATGCAAAGAAAAAGAAACATTCATTAAAGCAATCTGCATTCTTTTTTCCAACTCGTAGTAATAACCTTAAAGCATCGTGTCTTTGCTTTAATCTTGGGTGGCGAAAAAAGGCTGCTTCTACCAACAATGAGTTTCTATACTCATTGACGAGATCACGTCGTTAAGACAAGTTTGAAACGAATAATAACAAAAAGAGATTGAGACAGAATACTTATACAGTAACATTAACCAACCGTCTTATATGTGTAAACACTTCAAACACAGTAATCGACCGTGTTTTCATAGTGCTTCGTCAGTTTTATAAATTGACTAAGCATTACAAAACTCTCTCTCTCACTCACTCTCTCTCTCTCTCTCTCTCTCTCTCTCTCTCTCTCTCTCTCTCTCTCTCTCTCTCTCTCTCTCTCTCTCCCTCTCTCTCTTTCTCTCTTTCTCTCTCCATATATATGTATATAAATATATGTGTGCGTGTGTGTATATATAAATATATATGTATATACATATATATACATATATATACATATATAAACAAATATATAATACACATACATATATATGCATAACATGGAATAAACATCCACTCCCTCACATCAGCTTCCTTTTCTGTTCTTTCTCTCCTTCTCCCTCTCCTTCTTTCTCTTTCTTTATATATGTGTGTGTGTGTGTGTGTGTTTATACATATATACAGGAGGCGCAATGGCCCAGTGGTTAGGGCAGCGGATTCGCGGTCGTAGGATCGCGGTTTCGATTCCCAGACCGGGCGTTATGAGTGTTTATTGAGCGAAGACACCTAAAGCTCCACGAGGCTCCGGCAGGGGATGGTGGCGAACCCTGCTGTACTCTTCCACCACAACTTTCTCTCACTCTTACTTCCTGTTTCTGTTGTGCCTGTAATTCAAAGGGCCAACCTTATCACACT
>NC_068982.1:175210002-175212303 GCF_001194135.2 Octopus bimaculoides | reverse complement strand
TATATATATATATATATATATGTTGTTGTACTTGGGGATGGTCATATTGCCAGTTTAGCCAATAAAAACACGTATATATATATATATATATACGTATGTATGTATATATGTGTGTATGCATGTATGTATATACATAAATCCATACACGCATATATACACACACATACACGCACACAGACTGTGTGAGAGAGAAAGAGAGAGTGAGATTTTCCTTTATGTTTAATCACTATACACGGTTGGCCATTGCATCTCTACAAGGTCTAAAACTCAAAAAAATATACCGCTTTCTTTTTCTTTCTGATTTTTATTCTGTCTCTCACACACAAACGCACACACATATATTTGTGTTTTGCCAGCATATACGGCCCAGTGTTACGATATCTTTTCTGTTCTCCACATTATGTTGAATATTATATGTAACAAATCAACCACATGCTCTCTTGTAGCTTTTAGTATTTCAGCATGGAAGGCATTTATTCCAGGATATTTTGGTTTTTCATCCTCCTCAGTATTCTCTATTTATCTTTTCGTTATTCTGCATGAATCTCCACATCAGATAGATAATCCGAAATTCCTAATATTGCTTCCGGGTTTGTGTGAATTTAGTATTAAGATGATGTTCGAAATTATCTTTGTAGCATTGAAGTATCTTAGAAGTATTTGCATGTTCTTGTTTTTGTCTTATGCCTAGTGATGTAAATGGATAGATTGATAGATTGATAGATAGATAGATAGATAGATAGATAGATAGATAGATAGATAGATAGATAGATAGATAGATAGATAGATAGATAGATAGATATGCATATATCAGCATATATATATATATATATATATCGAGAATGAAATATAGCACAGAAATTTGGTTTTAATACGAAAATTTTCTTAAAACGGAACCGCACTTTGAGGCTATATAATCATACAATTCACTCAATTTCTTTTATTTCCTCTGTTGTATATTCGTTTCCATTGTACTTGTTACTGAATCACTCAGATTTGCTTATTTTTGAAGAATTCCTTGATTATTCATGCAGCATTCTTTGGTTCGTCGTCTTGTTGAATATTGACATGCAGAAGTTCGGTTATCTTCATGATCTTCGAATAGTCTGCGCTGTCATTATGTGCCCTTGATCTCATGTATGAAACAGGCCCATTTTACACACATACAATCCCAAACCATGACATTATCACCAGCATGCATAACTGCAAGATTCATTCACTCGGTGAAATTCTTTTGTACGACGTCTGACATACACTCCGCTGCCTGAACCGAAACAACTAATCTCGATTCATCCGACCACGAGTTTTGATCAATCTAACATCATTAACTCTTTATGTTATTCATCAAACATAATGTAGGTACATCGTTTAACAGGGAAAAGTGAGCTTGTGAGGGAGGTTTTCTATGTATGCGTCACACGTCCCACGAGTTCAATCTGCTTTTGTCGATTTTTATGGCAGTGATACCAATCTGCATGTGACATTTCGGTCGAACGCTGCTCAAAAATATTAACGACGGACATTTTTCTGTTCTTCATCGACAAAAAGTGAGTGTACTAGTCTACCTTTCTATAAGTTTTTCGTGGCTGTCTTGAGGAGCCACAAGTTTCATTGAAAATATCCACAATTACTGAGCTACTCTTGCTCGAAAATCTAAACCAGATCCTGAAGTCGGACAATTCTCGTTCGCTTTGTCTCTGATTATAAGATTCTACGTTTATCCGCCTCTGCAAACCTTGAGATGTTACAATAAAAGTTAAAACTTTGTCCAACTTGGATCAGAAAATAAAATCGAATATCAAAATTAGAATGCATTTTTTATTCAAGAAATGTTCTTTACTTAAGTGGTGTTCGTTTTTGTGGCTTTATGAATACCTTCAGTAATTTTCATGCTCAAAGTTACACCGTTTAAAAGAGTGAAAGACTTTTTATTTATAAATAGTTTGAATTATATAAGAATTCAAGGATGCTACAATTATGCATCACCACAAGAACATGGGTGATAGACACTCATGTGGTGGTTATAGAGGTATTTCCTTCTTGTCAATAGTCGGATTAAATCTTGGCAAGAATACTTCCGAGTCGCTTCGTTCATCATCTTACCATCAACAATCAGGCATCTTTCAGGAAATCGGTGTGGCTTCTGTTGCGAAAGGTGTAGTACTGAAACTAAACACCGGCTGTCTGAGTCCGCACGGAACTGAGTTGCCACATACGTATTTCATGTGCGTATAAATACATGCACTACGCATGTGAATGTGTGTGTGTGCGTGTGTGTGTGTGTGTGTGTGTGTGTGTGTG
>NC_068982.1:175193035-175209534 GCF_001194135.2 Octopus bimaculoides | reverse complement strand
TAGCTTATTTTGCATATACATATGCTTTGGACGGTTTTCTATGAATTTAGCAATATATATATTTAGATATTATATATAACCATATCCGTGCATGAATGTATTTGGGTAGGTATGTGTGTATTCGGGTAGGTATTTGTGTGCATGTATGTGTATTGCGGGGTATGTATGTGCGTGCGTGCGTGCGTGCGTGCGTGCGTGCGTGCGTGCGTGCGTGCGTGCGTGCGTGCGTACGTACGTGCGTGTGTGTGTATAAAGACGAAACTTTTCCTCAAGAGCTTGACGCTGAGTGTTCTGACGAAAGCAGCATTTTCTTTCCGAGAAAGGCGGAATCGCAAACATTACCTTGTATTAGTTTTCATAGGACCACTGCCTTCATGCATTCACAGTAAATATAATCTGTCCGCAGACATTATATCCTTGCTTCGCTTTTGTTTTGTTTTGTTTTTTGTTTTTTCTTTTTCTCTAATTTTGCTAGTTCGCTTAGGTTCCAATTGAAACAGCTAGAGGATGATGTGCTGACCATTACCTCACTTTTTTAAAATTTTTTCATTGGTTCGTTTTTAATTATTAGTTTATACGATACTTAGATTCGAAAACCACTGCCATATCAATAGACATGCAAGTGGTGGTGTTAGCTGCCGCTGTTTGCGCATAATAATAGTTCGTATAACGGTTTTGGAATGACTGTTGCAGATGTAGTAATTAACGCTTCTGTTTAACTGCATGCAGTCCTAGCCAGGCGTTCTAGCCGTGAGAAATCATCGAAATGCCAAATAATGCCAGTTCTTTCATTTGTTTCAGCCAGAGATCTATAGCTCTGCTAGTGTACCGATATCAAAGATGCTTTGAGACAACCAGGGAAATTCTGCTTAATTCTAGGTAAATTCTACTAAAACGCAATAAAACGGAATTCATATGTTGTGTGTTAGCAAAATACTTCAATACATTCCCTGATAAGCGAATTCCATTCTCTATAAAAACAGTAAAAATCTCCCTCAGTTACTCCGCCCTATCTTAAATATTAAAAAAAAATAAGAAAAAAAACGAAGGTTGCAATATATAATGTGGTCCTAGAGAGCCCTAAAAACACGGAATGGTCGCAGTTGAAATGCGTTCACTCCATCAGAGCTCGGCTGGTGCTATGCGACTGCATAAAAAAAATAGGAAAACAGTTACATTTAACTTTTTTAATACTATTGAGAAACATTGAGCCACCATGTAAGGGGGGTAACTCAAGCATTTATTTGTGAAACATGATATTTAAACTTATTCAACTACTTGATCTTTAGTGTTTAAACTAATATATTCATCAACAAACCGGTCAACTTTATTGACCTCAAGAGAAGAGGGATGGGAGTTAAAATAATTATTCCTTTCCTAAGAGCATCACAGTTTTCTCGGCATAAAGGAAATAGCTTCGTCTGAGAATCAAATATGAGTGATATATACATTTTTCCTGCAATTCATCGATTACTTTTAAGGCACGTTATTTGTTCACTGGCGCGGCTTATTAGCTTCGAAGACATCACCTTCATAGTCGTTATCGTGTTTCTCGCCATTGTTGCTATTATTATCATTACTAATATCATCATCATCAACATAGACATTCTTCTTATTTTTTGGTTCACGCCGGTATAAAATACCTCCATTTTATCACCCAGTGTACGTGTGTCTATATGTATGTACATGTATCTGCGTGCATGTATACGTACAAGTATGTGTAAGTATATACATGTATGTATGCACACATATAAATCCAAATGAGTGTGTATATACCAATATATACAAATTAGTGCGTATCTGTGTACGTGTCTGTGGGAATGAGTATGTGTGCGTGTGCATGCGCACGTGTGTGTGCGTGTGTGTGGATGTGTGTTTGTGTGTGCACAAACAACAATGTTTCGGGTGGGGGGTTAACTATGACATGATCCGATTCGTCAGAAATAGGAATTAAATATTGCATATATGAGTTAGAGGATGTGAAAAAGTGTTGCAGAGAAGACAGACAGACAAACATATAAAGAGACAAACAGTGGCTAGGTTGCTTTATTGAGAGAGTAAAATGTCCGAGATGAGAGACTAGAAAGACTAAGAAAGTGCAATAAGAGTGAGAGATTTAGAACAATCAATTAAGTAAATCATGTGATGATCAGCTAAAATTTGAGGAATAACGAAATAAGAGAATGATCTGGTAAGCTAAAACTTTGACATTTTGTCTGTCCTGTGTATCACATGTGATATGCAGGCCATATCTCCCTCGTATCCATGCATCATATGATACATATTCCCAATTTTTTTCAACTGCATCAGTAACTTGGGACTTATGAAATCAAAGCTTTGTATTGTTCGGAATGTATGAAGCAAGGACTAACTAAATGTCGAAAACCAAACATGGACGATTAGGACAAACTTATGAAAATGCTTTGGTCAGACAAATGGTTATAAAAGTATATCGAATGGGTTATGCGTATATCGAAGTAGCAAGGCGTATGTATATAACTTTATATGGACGTAATTAACTCGAGTAATTTCATTTTTTTTTCGCCCTTTCAAAGCTTAGCCAGGCTCATGGGCCCGGTTTCCCGATTTCTATGGCGTATGTGCCCCCCAGCTAGACGGGACTCCAGTCCATCGCAGCGTTACTCAAGAAACAGTGAGAGAAAGTCGGGGCGAAAGTGTACAACAGGGATCGCTGCCACCACCACCTGCCGGAGCCTCGTGGAGCTTAGGTGATTTCGCTCAATAAACACTCACAACGCTAGGTCTGGGAATCGAAACCGCGATCCTCCGACCGCGAGTCCGCTGCCCTAACCACTGGGCCATTGCGCCTCCACGAGTAATTTCATAGTGTTCCTATTTGCCTAAATTCATTACTACATAGAGTAGCATTGCTGCTATTAGCCTAAATTCGTAGAGTCAATGTCCAGATAAATATTTTCACTAGGTTTATGTTTATCTAATCTCTTCTGTTAGAAATTATTTCACTATAGTGATATTAATGTAATTATTTTCTTTAAGATATTAATGAAAATATTAAAATAGTTTTTTTATTAATATAATTTTAAAATTTCCAATTATTCTCCTTAAAATATTTATTAATAGATATGCTTTATCAAATGTTGTGTGGATACAGGTGAAACTATAATTAATATGAGTTTATTGTAGCCTTGAAAACTAACGAAAATGTGTGGAAGGCTTGAATTAACAATTCCGTGTTACTATTTTTCATCAGTTACGCGCACATCATACAGGAATTGTTGTATTCGCGTAATCGTATTTTCTGTGAGTTTATTTTAGTGGTGATGGGGGGAGTCAAGTCTTTTCCTAAGTCAAACTTTGTCCATTTAGCGTTGATATGGGTAACACGGATGAAAATGTAGTTCAAACAGCAGAACAACTATTTGGTTTTGTTTTCGGAATTAAACGCTATTTAACCCCTAGCGTATTATTTCAAATTCTACGAGATAGGTCAATGTTACAGTTTGTTCTGTTTATTTTTTATACTTTTTAATAAAAGCATTGTAAGAGGATAAGAGGTTAACATCATTTTGGTCAATACTACAAGAAGGAATTTATTGCTAATTGCCAATAAAATTTCGTGGTGTTTATGTTTGCAATTATGTTTCGATTTTAAAAACTTCCTCCGATGCAAGAACCACAGAACAAGGTGACTAGGAAGATGCTACAGCCCCCTCTCTCTCTCTCTCTCTCTCTCTCTCTCTCTCTCTCTCACACACACACACACACACACACACACACACATATATCGTGAAAATTAAAGTTGATACAGTATAGACATATTTTGTGATTAGTCTTGACTTGCTGTACGGATTAAATAAACTATCGTTGGGCAAAGTGACTACCTACAAAAAAAAATAATTATAACGGAGGGATTACTTTTGAAATATACTACAGAGACACCCATATTTATCGACGGTGGGGAAATGATTAAGAAAAAAGATTACAATTATTGTATACATTCAGATTGCGTAATGCTTCGGTAAGTAAAAAGATAATCGATAAACTCGGGCCTCCAATCTTCAATAGCCTGCTTTCATATATAAAGGATACCGATCATGCACTTAAGTTTCTCGATTTCTTCTTAATTTCTTCTCAATTTCTGTACGTCATACGTGTAAAATCCTTCTATGTGTAAAACCCTACCTCCACCTCTTAATCATGGGCTCTCAGCTCTTAAACGGAGAGTTCTATCAACCAGTTGACTCGTTGTTCGGCCGACGCAATGAGCGTGCGCCAGTAAATATATATATATGTGTATACATATATATAAATGTGTACATGTGTTCGTGCAACTAGCAGCTGTTTATTTGCACTCATCGATTGTTACCCCATTTTTGGGGTAAATTTATCACATATTTCTGTGCGATTGTCTCTCACGATGATTAAGGCACACAACAGAATAGCAGGACCATGATGCCACCGCTCAGGCACCAACGGCACTTCAAAGGACGCAATTGTATCGGTGACAAAAAGAACACACCTACTTCCGCTAGTAGTCTTACATGTACTCTCACAAAAGAAGAAACTACAGACAGCGATATGTCATTGATTAAGTTGAGTGTGATACTGTGACCACCTCAACAATAGGTTCACTGTAGTTCCAAGGATCTCGAGTCCTAATTTGAAGTTTAAAACATCTATATATAAAAGGGTATAAAAGTACCCAGATATCAAATTTTATAACGACAAATGCCTGTACGACATGAAAGTCACTCGCCAACATTCTGAAGCCCTTTAATTAGCAAAAAAGCAAAGAAAGGCAAATTCTTCAGTTACTAATAAATACTGCAATTTTCAAGTGAAAATAGCTTTTTCTCGTGTGCATTAATGTACACATGTAAAATACACACACACACACATACACACGCGCATGCACACATACACACATAAATAATAGGACTTTGAAGAAACGCAATTAACACCAAGATGCATAATTCTGCAGTGTACACAAAATTGCAGCAGAAACATATGTAAGTGCAGAAATGGAAAGACGTGATTGACTGCGGAATAAAACTGGATATATAAATCTCTCTTCTCCTTATTAATTTAATTTTTCTTCTCTACCAACAACATGTAGTCTCTATAAAGACATATGAATTTACCGATGTGAAGATCTACTGAGGATAGTAAAATAAACAGGAGGCGCAATGGCCCAGTGGTTAGGGCAGCGGACTCGCGGTCGTAGGATCGCGGTTTCGATTCCCAGACCGGGCGTTGTGAGTGTTTATTGAGCGAAAATACTTAAAGCCCACGAGGCAGGGGATGGTGGCGAACCCTGCTGTACTCTTCCACCACAACTTTCTCTCATTCTTACTTCTTGTTTCTGTTGTGCCTGTAATTCAAAGGGTCAGCCTTGTCACACTGTGTCACGCTGAATATCCCCGAGAACTACGTTGAAGGTACACGTGTCTGTGGAGTGCTCAACCACTTGCACATTAATTTCACGAGCAGGCTGTTCCGTTGATAGGATCAACTGGAACCCTTGACGTCGTAAGCGACGGAGTGCCAACAACAACAAGTAAAATAAACTAACTGGAATTTTTCTACGCTCACGAAAGTTAGCTAGTATTATTAACCGGCAAAAGTGAATTCACTAGGATTCGCTAGGATTGTATATTCCTACCAACCTAATTTGGAAATTTACCTTTATACAGGGTGGACACAGAAAAACTGAAGGTTTTGAAAAAGTCATAACTTGTTCCTTTTCAATCTATTTTCTTTCTTTTTTTTTTTTGCATGTTAATAGAGCATCCCTTGGATATTAAAATGGCTTCGTATGATGACCAGCAACGAGTAAAACTCATTAAGTTTTTCTATTCTAGTGAAAGATCAATTATTCAGACTCAGAGAAAAGACCGGCAACATTTTACTGTTAGAGTATCTCCTAGCGATAACATGATTCGGAACGTAATCGCCCGGTTTGAAAGAACTGGATGAGTTAGCGTTCTTTCGGGGTAGAGGTCCTCAGCGCACTGTGCGCACTTACGCAGCAGTGGAAGCTGTACGGCAAAGTGTCCTTCAGAATCCATCAGCCTCTATCCGTCGTCGCTCTGCTCAACTAGGCATTGACAGATTCTGAAATTGGATTTTTAAAATGTTTCCATCCAAATAAAAGAAATAATTTAAAAAATTTTAAACTATGTGTTTGTAAAAGTTATTTTTGTTTTATATCATTCAGTGTTTCAGTGGCCACCTTGTGTGTGTGTATATATATATATAGTTTTAGGGAAAAGAACCAAGTTTCATGAACTCATCGATGAAAATCCACTATCACATATAGAATATGAGCTCATGAAACTTGGTTCTTTTCTCTAAAACTATATATTTATATATATTTTATCTGTAAAGCTCAATTTAATTTTAATTTTTTATAAATTGATTTTAATTGAGTTTTTACCTGTAATTTTGGATTTTGTCCCTAATATTAATATATATATATATATACAGCGTGTGTGTGCGCGTGCGCGCGTGCACATGAATATATGTACGCACTATTGGATTGTCATTGATTCTCTTGAGTATATCTTCTCTTTAACAAGTTTTTTTCTTTTGTCCTGGGGGTATCCAAAAATCTTCCTCCTCACCAAGCAAATTTGGAGAAGTTACCGGCTTAGTCACGAGCGATTCTATCAAGTACAGCTTGCATTAGCTTACGGGATAACCAGTAGCATGTCTCTGGATTCAGATCTCTGATCAACACATACATGCACACATAATACAAGAATTAATGTCTTTTGCTATTGTCGTATAAGGCCTGAAATTTTGGGGAACGGAGCTAGTTGATTAGATCGACCCCAATATGTAACCGGTACTTAATTTATCGACCCCGAAAGGATGAAAGGCAAATTCGACCTCGGTGGAATTTGAACGCAGAACCTAGTGATGGGTGAAATACCGCTAAGCATTTCGCCTAGCGTGCTAATGATTCTGCTTTGCTCATCACCTTTCCGTGTGTGTATAATGACGGAAGTTTAAAACAAGAAAGACAAATGTATATCTCTCAACACAAGTACATAGGTTTACGTCAGTGTGATAAGAAGAACGGAAGTAAAAGCAATACTTGGACAACACATGCGCAAGTGAAGTAAAATAATGCGGCTGCGCAGTGCATAGATGTTTCACAAATACACAGAGATTAATTTTTGCCAACACCGAATATAGTTCGTTGCCTTGAATTCTACTGTTTTACTAAGCATGTAATTAATTTGTTTTATAAATTATTAATTTTTATTTGTAACTAGAATTGCTATTTATTAATTAACCCTTTCAGACCTGAATTATTTCTTTATTCAGAGAAATGATCTCAGGATTTAAAAAGGTTCATGCAATGAATTGATAATAACAGCATAATATAATCACTTGCTAAAATATAACAGTTACAGCCAGAATTTCGAAAAATTACCATTTCGAGAGTAATTTGTAAATGTTTACGTTGACATATCAGACAGCATGTGAATGTCAAATATGGCTTCTCATACACCTTTATAAACATATACAACATTCTGTATAACATTCGGTAGATTTATTATTCTGATCAAGAATCAAATGAAGAGAAAATATGACTGCATCTCTGCTACTGCCATACGTGTGGGAAAATCATATTATTATCCAGCTGTTTGTTCGAAACTCATTTCAACAGCAAGTACTTGTGTTTATATATGCTATTATAGGTTTATCTGATTGAAATTCTTAATTTGTCAGGTTAATATGATTAAATATACTATATAACACAACTGCAAATACAATCAAAGTCTTCTTGTTAAGTCATTTCTGATGCAATAGTTTCGGCTACAATTAATATCAGCACTACAAGCTAAGGAAACCATGCCCAAGTTTGCTTCAAGCAAATCAGCCGAAGAATGTTAATTTATTGTGACTAAGTCTGCATTTGTTTTTATTTGCTTTTCTGTACAAAATCTCTGATAATTCAAATCTACAGTTTGCTGACGGTGGTGGGGTAAAGAAAATGCATTTTTAACAGAAGGATTTTACGATTGGAAAAACGCCCATCATAAAAATATATAGATCGTCAGTGCTTTAAGGAACATTGAATCTTTGAAGGTCACCGCGTTCTTATTGAATTGGAAGTGCTGATTCTTAAATACAATTACAGAATTGGTAGCAAGAGAATATGCAAACAAATCATAAATCAGTAATGAAAAATATTGAACGATTGCAACTTGGTTGCCAACAAGGAATAGCCATGCAGGAAACGCTGATGAATCATCCGGTTGTATAACCTAGTACGTTTGAGACGATTCTGATCTTCTGATGTGATTTAACAAAGCTAGCACAGGCAGATATCTGATCTACAACACACAGAGTGACTTCTGTTCTAGAATGTCTGGTTTTGTTATTATAGTCTTATTCGATGAAGTAGACACAAACTATCTTCCCCAATTATTGCTGACAAGTTTATCGATAGATCCAACGAAGAACAACTTACGTTATGTATTCATTGGGTTGACAGACGTTTGGTGCCCATGAATATTTTCTGAGTTTTCATTGCTTTCCAGATATAAAATCGTCTACAATATTTTTAGTTATCGTTGATGCACTTACAACACAGCAACTATATTTATGCAACTGTAGAGGAATAAGATTTGGCGGAAATAGTAATATACTTGCTAAAAAGAGCTTGGAGTGGATAAGTGTTTGGAAGAGTTTTGAACTGATGTGCATGACAACACGTTGTCATGCATATCTTTAAGTGTGAGTAGTAAAGAAATTGCAATGCCATGAATGGTACTACCTGACGTGATGAGTAATAGAAAGGTGATTGTTAACTCTCATCAAGTATTCACAAAAGACGAGGAATTTAATTGGTGCGTTGATAAAATCATGTAAGAATCTGAAAAGAAATTGACGTCTGGTGATATTTTAATGATTGCGCCTAGATGGACAGTTCGCGTTTCTTGCTTTCTATATATTAACGATAATTATTTAGTCCTATTGTAATGTTGACGAAATAGTGCTATCAGAATTGGATTCTGGCGTTTGGAAATATATAATTGGATACCAACCTTAAATGAAAACGTTTAAATTCTACTTTGAACTAAATCTCGGCCAGAGATTTAGCTAAAATGTCATCAATATGTGGACAGAGAACAGCGGTAATTACGAAAGAAATTTTGTATGACATGAAGAACAAAAATTCATTTTGTATCGTATATGATGATGTTGTGCAAAACTCAGGAAGATAGCATTTTGTTCCAGATCCTATATTACTACGGATGCAAAAGACCAGTGGCAGAATGAGTTTTGTGTATGAATAGTCACTTGTTTATATACTCTGTTAAAGTTTAAGTCTGGGTTTGTAATTTTGTATGAAAGTATTCTTTTTGCTTATCCTTGCTTCATTTGTGGTATTTACTGAACATAGGTAGAGTGGGAAGACCTGGAATTTGGGGGACAATTTTTTCACATATATCTATGTGTGCACTTAGTAGAATCTGTCAAATACTGGGGTCTTGTATTTGTTGTCGGCGAATGGTCAGTCTATTTCTTAGAGTAAGCTTTGTTTGACCTATGTAATTTCCATTACATCCTTGTCATTTGTAAAAAAAAATACTTTACATGTTCATCAAGGAATTTAATATACGCTATCAAATATCAAAATTCTTTCTGCCACTTAACATGAGGAACCTACACAGCTAACAATCTAAACTTTAGTCACTGGTCTACATACAAACAACTCCTGTCTACTCTCCCACCAGACAGATTAGATTTGGAGTGCCTTGATTGTAGCTAAACATGTTCACTCAACCCAACCGTTTCGGTCTTCATTTTAGGCGCAAAATATACTGTCACGTGACACTAACGCACTGACGTGGCGGGAAATGTGCAAAAAGTTCTAAACATAATCACGTGTTCATTCTCTACAAACACTTGACAGAAAATATTCAGAGCATTGATTGTTTAGTACTACCACTAGACTTGTTCAGTCAACCGTATCATCCTTAACTTACGACGCTAAACATTGTCACTTGATACTACCACTCGAACGTAGCGGGGAACCTACAAAAATTTCTAAGACCAGTCATGTGACTATCCTCTACCAATCAAAACCTATTCAAAATATATACTAATTTGAGCCATGAACTCCCTATAAAATTAGGACAAGCTTCAAACACTAGTCAGAAGCAAAACAGCTGCGACATAAACCACGTCTTTCTATTTCAATTTTTTGAAAATCAGTGTAAACTGTGAAACCGGTAAAATCTTTGAATATAGTAATAAAAAATATTTTAACTATTCTCAGTGCATATTCAGCTTCTATTTTTCCTATATTTTTATCCGTGTGGAATAAAATAGCTGTTATATATATATAAAGGAATACAAAAAAATGGGACAAGAACGCAAAACATCCTGATAGTTAGGTGAAACAAAAGAGGGACAACAAAATATCCAGACAGACGATACAAGGAAAACAAGGACGGATCATTCGGAGTTTTCTATCCTCAGTCGAATTCCAGATTATCTTTGCAATTTCGGCTGGTTATAATCGAGATTGCTCCAATTTGGCCAGCCCCAAGGAAGAATGCTAAGAGCATTACATTCCTTGGAAGAAAGCAGCGAATGTATACGAAAACAAGGACGGGAAAAAAACAGAGAAATGTTACACAAATACAAATAACAGGACATAACAACAGGTGTCTTTCGACTAAGGACGAATTAAATTAAGCTGGTGGGTGTGGAAGTAAAGCCTTACGGCAGGGATATAAGATTTAACAAGCACAGGAAGGAATATAGATGTTGCATGGACAGTAGTCCAACCAAGAAAGAAAGGTCAGACTTGGCCGAACACCGGTCACGTGGGGAGAAAAGAGAGAGAGATAGAGGCAGAGGGATAGAAGAATTAAGGAGGGGCAAGAGAAAAATGAAAGAGACACAGTGAAGTGAAAGAGGGAAAGTGAGCATGAAGAGAAGGCCAGGAAATGTGAGAGGGGGAACGAAAGAACGAAGAGTGGAATGAACGAAGTGTGAAAGGGCTAATCGCCACATCAAAGTGGCTATTCCATGTCACTACTAGTTTAACCCCAGGCGGATCTTCCGTCATCTGGTTATCGGTGCGGCTCTGCACCCTGCATATAACTTAGATAACTTAGATTGGTTTCGGCCATTATCGGCCCAGGCCATGAATAGGAGGAATGAACTGCTATCATCCTCTAGCAAACAACAGGATCGCGAGACTGACTGAGTTTCGAGCATGTTCGCTTATCTTCAGTTGCGAATATCTGGTCGCCAGAACGATAACCAGGGTGCGATCCAGCCAACAATATATTGTAAACAAAGCGACCATCGGTCACTGATTTGCAACTAGAAAAATAACTAGTTGTAAAATCTCAAAAAGAGAACAGATTAGTAACTATATAAACAAGTTGCAAATCAGTAACCGATGATCGCTCTGTTTACAATATATTGCTGACTGGAGCGGACCGGTGAGAGAACAACAGACAGATGTATTAGTTTGACGCTTGAGAAGACTGAAAAATCTTTGACGTTTCGAGTCTAGGCTCTTCAACAGAGAGGGATGAGAGGGGGAATGGAAAAAGAACGAAAAAAAATCGGAGAGAGTAAAAAATGTGTAGGCATTAACGGTTCAACAAACTGAAATGATTGGAAGAGAGAGGTCGAGTGAAAGGGAGATAATAACAGTGACCCGGCTGAACTATGGTGCGCAAGCGAGTGTGTGTACGAAAGAGTATGTGTGAGTGTGTATGTGTAGGCAAGCTTAAAGATATATGTGGGCTGGCGTGTGCTTATAGGAGCGTGTGTGTATATGTGTATAAGTAACCTAGTGCGTGCATTGTGTGGAGTGATGTGTGCTGCGTGTATTTGTGTTGGGGATGCGTATGGACTGTGTATATGTGTATAGTATGTGAGAAATGCTATACATATGAATCTGATTTTATAAACGGAAACACTTGTTTTGTACGACACGTCAATGTCAACTTTATGTGGGCTACAATTAGAACTAGATACTACGTTTAAATTCTTTTGATATGTAGAAAATAAAATTGCTGCATCATTAGATAGCAAAAATCGAATTTGCTTCGCAGCTTCTATCTTTTTAATTGGTGTGTTTTGGAAAAACATAACATCTCATTACACATAAAATCCGTATTTATCGATCGTCTGTTAAATGTGTATTGTTATATGGTACTAAAGCAATTAATCCATACCATTTAGATGTGTTTGAAGTATTTTAAATGGAATGCCTTTCACGAATATGCTTTGGATCAATTGCCTACAAAATAATCGCATTGAATAAACTTGACTTTTCCAGCCAACAGTTAAGGAAATAATTCAGAACTAGCGTTATGCTATTGTGGATATCGAAGTTGAATGGAACCATTGAAAGCTGTCATACAATATATTTACACAGTTCAATGTCCCGGTGTTTTCATGATTTTTGTGTTGTACCATATTCTGTTTGCATTTGGCAGACGTTTCATGAGAATGGCTCACCAATATTCTTTGTATTCTTGTGTGCGAGCATCCAAATGTGCAGAACCTCAGAAATATATCTTAAACAGTTATATTATTGTTCTTTTACATGTATGTGTATAAAAACATATGTGCGTGTGTGTATATAAGTGTGTTTGTCTGTCTGTTTGTGTCTGTGCGTGTACCCATACGTATGCGAGTATGTACTTTTCTGTGATGAACATTTATCATCTACTCTCTCTCTCTCTCTCTCTCTCTCTCTCTCTCTCTCTCTCTCTCTCACGCACGCACACACACACACATGTATGTATATTTATATGTATGCAGGTGTATGTATGCGTATGCGTGTGTGCGCGCATACGTATGTGTTTGAATTGCAATCTTTCTTCCAGGTAACTATTCTTGATATTTTACAGTTGCATGTAAAAGAACAGAAAATCGCATAAATTTGCCCCGTTCAACATAACAGAATTCCACTCGTCGGTTGAAAAACATCTCCCAACAATAATATTCGACTTTGCAAACATATTTTCCTCAATCAACAACCGCCATTACGATAATGACTGCAGGAATTTTCCTTCGGTTCTATATTTCTCCTGGGTAAAGGGAGATAATGAAGAATTATTGAACGTTGGTACGTGTTACTATGATGTAGCAACGTTTTCAGACATAGATTTTTACATTTTTGTACATGTTACTTAGCAATGCTACGTAATATATACAACGATTTAGAGATAAAACACTACAAATATAGAGGCCAAGTACTC
This sequence comes from Octopus bimaculoides, assembly GCF_001194135.2. Classification (NCBI taxonomy): domain Eukaryota; kingdom Metazoa; phylum Mollusca; class Cephalopoda; order Octopoda; family Octopodidae; genus Octopus; species Octopus bimaculoides. Next base: position 175,196,296 of record NC_068982.1, on the reverse strand, counting down.
CCTCAAAAGTTAGAAGGGCATGAACTAGATAAAATTCAGAAAAAAAATTATAGCAAATACTTTTAAAGAATTCAGTAACAGAGTAATACTCCAGGTTAATCTCTCTATTGTCCACTTTCTAGATGTAACGCTAAGCCTACTTACAGAAAAATATTAATCTTATAAGAAACGTAATGAATAGGTGATTTATAGAAACAGATATTCTCATCACCCTACTTGAATAATTACTTTTTTTAAATGTCGGCAGCATAAGCATGAAACCTTCACAATATCCACCGACAAAATAATATTCGACAAGGAAGCACTAAGGAGAAGCGAGTTTAAAGAAGCATTAGAATTTATAATTATTGGTAAAGAAACTAATACCTCGACAAAATCAACTATTCAGTCTAAATGTAGTGTTAAGTGTTAAGTGTACGAAATTTCCTAGAGTTTATCATTAAACACTTTTCAACTGATCATAGGTATCATATGCTCTTTAATAAGACTAGTATAAAAGTTGGTAATAGTTATGCACGGAACCAAAGCATGCCAACCAGAATATGATAACCAAATACTTAATAATCCCCTGCCAACAAGCGAAATAGATGTAACTTCAAAATTTCAATACCATACTCGTAAAGTGGTAATTATTTTTTAAGTAATTTATATGACAGCGGTACTGCAAAAGAGAGCCCCGGTAAAACTATATTCGAGTAACTAGCAGAACATTTAAAGATGTTTATACGCAGTATTTTAATTCTTTCGACAGCGCATACAAAAATGTAACGTTTTTGTTGCGGTATACTGGGAGGCTAAAGGAAAGTGACTGTTTAACTATCTAGAATATTCACTTAAAGATGCGCAAAGCGAGAAACTTGACCATTGACGAAACCATAAGTTTAAATATAGGAATAAACTCTACACTATATATTGAGAACTCTCTTTCTTTTCACTTAGGAACTTGCACATTTGTATATGTGTTCTGTTTGTGAGAGAGAGAAAAAGAGAGAGGAAGTAAGAGAAGAAAGAGAGAGGAAGAGAAGAAAGAGAGAGGAAAGGGTTGTAGTTAATGGCATGGACAGGAAGACATATATTCAGAACACTGGACAGTCTGACAAACAAACAACAGAATGTCTTTGCAGTTCCGGCTATCAAAGCCATCTTATATTCATTAAGTAGTCACGAGTGGAACAGGTTGTGTGATCAAAGTCAAATAACAGAACCTTTATTCTGTTGCAATTGTTACACTTTACAATTACTGTATGCGATATTTCTGCAGTTGAAGAATCTTCTAAACAGCGTAACTGAAATGTTATTGATTGTTGTGACGGGTGCATTGTTTGTTCTCTTTCAAGATTAAATTATGATTTTACTACATCGTATAAGAAAGTAAAAGAGAAAATCTTATCTAAAATCAAAGCAGAAATGACACAATTCAGCTTGCACATATTTATTTGTCTCTTTCATTCATCCTTATATTATTTTTATGATAATACTTGTTTCAGTCATTAGATTACGTTCATGCTGCAGCAGCGCCTTCAATAAATTTTAGTCCATAATGTCGAGCCCAGTAATTTTTTCATCTACAGGTTAACTCTATCGATTCTTAAATACCAAATGGTTCTGTTACCATAATATGTGTAATATGCATATGCACAGAAAATTCCTCATATATACAAATACATAAATGAAGAAAAATAACGAAATAAAGTGAGTGATGGGTGATGGAGAAAGGAGAAATACGCTTTACATACAAGTGTATATAGGTGTGAATTGACCATTTAGTGATGCAATGAGCATAAAAATTATGTGAGCGCATGCATCTGTGTCTGTGTTGTAATGCATTTGAAGTGGATAGAGATCTTTTAGTTTTTTTTGTTTTGTTTTTTTGTCACATCTCAATTAATGGGTGAGTTTAAAACTTCTACCACCGATTCCAGCAGTCAAAGAAAAAAACAGAAAAGAGACAATGCGTGGGAAAGTAGGCTGAATAATAAAACCCCCCACTATCAATACATAAAGCTTACCAGTTTATGAAAGGACCAGCAGCTGATAAGCCTCCTTATCAGAACTTCAGAGGGTAACTTTAACTCTAATGATAATGCTTGTAGTCAATAAGAGTCAGATATGATGAAAGATCTGGATGTTAGCTTTTATTCTGGGCATGCATTCGTCTCAATATTTGCTTCCTCAGCATTATCAATGTACTCACATTACATTTTTTCTCCAAGTCAGACGCATTTGTAATCACTTCGGAAAAGGTTTGTTGTTTAAGCATGTTCGCCCATCATTCTTAATTCTACCTGCAGCTCATCTTGCCTGTTGTAAAATCCGTCTTGTAAGCATGTTCGCGTACACTGACAAATCAATTGTACTGCATATTGACAATAATAAACAACGAACTCACAGTTCTCATCAATATTAATGTTATAAGTATATAATTTAGATCATCAGTAGCAGTCGCAAAATTTAAGTAAATTTAAACAAAATGAGGCCTCAACATATAGTCAGATTTGCAGTATATTATAGACATGCATGTACACGTTTGTGTGTGTGTGTGTGTGTGTGTATGTGTGTGTGTGTGTGTGTGTGTGTGTGTGTGTGTGTGTGTGTGTGTGTGTGTGTGTGTGTGTGTGTGTGTGTGTGTAATTAGAGCTGATGGCCAAAATATTCATGAACAGATATTAATGATTGCATCAGCGGTTCTATTCACATTCATAAAAAGGCAGATGTAATACCCAGTTGCTCTCCAAAAAAGTTATCATCAAAGGTCATTGCCGTATCTATATTCAGCTCTGAACCATTTTGTCTCACTCATTTTTTTAAAAAGAAAGTGGTGTCAATTAGACCCAGAGGTTTCAGGTAATGTTAAGTAAGTGCTATGGATGGACCACAGTTAAGCTCCAGGTTCGATGATTATGCGAATAAGGGGTCCAACGTAGGTCATATATCAGCGTGTGAATATAAGGATTTACTTTTCGTAATGAGATAAAAAAAAGAACCAAGGCTGTGTATAATATAGAACATTTATATATATATAAACATATATATATATATATATATGGGGCAGCCCTAGTATCTTCACCTTTTCAACGACTGCTATGATGTGGGTAGCTTTTGGTTGAAGAGGGAGGTTGATATTGCTGCCATTTTTTAAGTTTCTTGCCTTGATATAGATTCATCTGGAATCTTGGACAACAGAAGGTCATTGAGTATCTTTAAAACATCTCACTGTATTCCATGTAGATGTCTTAGGGTTTAGCAATATATTAAATATTT
>NC_068982.1:175185572-175186277 GCF_001194135.2 Octopus bimaculoides | reverse complement strand
CGGAACCATGTGGTTGGCAAGCAAGCTACTTACCACACACACATACATACATACATGCATACATACATACATACATACATACATACATACATACATACATACATACATACATACATACGCACATGTGTGTGTAGGTATATATGCATATCTTTTTCTATCTCTTTCCTTCTCTTTTGTATATATATATATATATATATATATCTACATGCATATAAATGCACATATATCTACATGCACACACACACTCATACATACATACATACATACATAAATACCTACATACATACATACATACATACATACATATACATACATATATATGTGTGTGTGTGTGTATGTTTGTCTGTATTTCGGGACGGTCATTTTTTTTTGTCTTTTTGCCAAATAATCACACGCACTATATATAGTTTTCTTCACTCGTTTGTTACTGTTCTTATTTCATTATTTTAACTCATGTCCATTGTCCAGAAATCTTTCGTCACACATCTGTGACCTCTTCAACGACACTTTTCGTTTTCGTGTGCGTTCTTACTCCACTTATTCCATTCTGAGAGAGGTCACAGATGTGAGACGAAAGATTTCCGGACAATGGACATGAGTTAAAATAATAAAATAAGAACAGTAATAAACGGGTGAAGAAAAAATATATAGTACGTGTGTTTATTTGGCAAAAAAAAAAAAAAATTGACCACTTCGAAATACAAC
>NC_068982.1:175183363-175185562 GCF_001194135.2 Octopus bimaculoides | reverse complement strand
CACATCAGGAATCTTGCAACACAAATTTATAAATATATATATAGATAGATAGATAGATAGATAGATAGATACTACTACTACTACTACTACTACTACTACTACTACTACTACTACTACTACTACTACTAAAACTCTGTGGTTGTTTGCCTGCTTGCTTGCTTGTGTGCGTGCTTACGTGTTTGCTTGTTGCTTGCTTGTCTGTAATTTAATACAGCCAAACTGGCGCATAATGGGAAAATACTCTGAAAGTATGGCACCCCAGAAATGTGAATACAAACAAAATAAAACAAGTTTTGCGTAAATTGGACTACGGAATCCCGACTGGAGTTCAAATTTATCCTGGAAGTTCTATTTCTATTAGATGCTGTAAATAATCAATGAAACCTTAAACATTTACTTGTAAACAAGACCTATGATGACAGGAAAGAATTGAAATATTTAACTGAATCATCATAAAAATTAACTTTCATATACATATATATATAACCTTTTTGCCATAAGGGAGATTTTTCTCCACGGTAACTGCAGTGGAGATATGTGACAAATGTATTTCAACTAACCTAAATTCTTTTCATATATATATATAGATATAGATAGGTAGATAGATAGATAGATAGATAGATAGATAGATAGATAGATAGATAGATACATACATACATACATACATACATACATACATACATACATACATACATACATATTGGCTAGTGTGGTTGTGTTGTAAAGAAGTTCGTTTTACTACCACATGGTTTCAGATTCAGTCCCACAGCTCAGCACATTGGGCAAGTGCCTTCTACTATAGCCCCCGGACCAACCAATACCTTTATCAGGGATGTCTACTCTTTTGAAAGCAATCGCAACAGGTCTACAGCTGAGGATACCTTCTTTCTCCTTTCCATCAGTCTCAGAGGGCCTAAAATGGATTAAGGGCCCTGCCTTCCTTCTAACTAAATGAAAAATATGTAAAAGTGTTTAATCATAAAAGATGCAATGTATGAGAAACTATTGTTGCTTGTCATGAAGACTAACTTTCCAGAATTTACCAAAAAATTGTACTTTGCTATTTTTGACTGCAAAGTTCTTGTAAGTGAATCCTGCCGATATTTTTTCGAATTCAGTTGGATTTAGTTCGAAATCGATTTAAATTCTTAATAGAAAAAGTTCTTGCTGATTATCAGATATGTTGGAAGAGAAATCAATCGTAGAATCTTAGTCCTTGAAGTGCCATCCTTCCCCACATGTGAAAGAAGGAGCTACACATTCTTCCTTCCATTTGTGTTACCATATCTTTGTGAGACAGGCTTTTAAATTCTATTGCCAATGAAAACTAATCAACGAAATAAATTGGAAGTTTAATATGACCCGTTTTGTTCCCCCTTCAAGTACTCCTCTGCGTATTAACCAACTAAATTTAATCACAAGTTTCTTAATTAACGAAGAAAAATGCAATCCCGTTATTCTCATTCAATCTAATCTTGAGCAAAATAAAATGAATTGCAACAACCTAGCATTCTATTGGATTTTTTTCATTGAAGTGTGCTTCAGTAATTTTTGTCTGTTAAGTAATTAGTTATGAATATTAGAAAAGATAAACTTATCCAAATTTTAAACTCCTTTACCATCTTCTGAGATGCTAAATTTATAAAACTCCATTTAAAAAAATTAACCAATTTGTTAATTACTGGTACACCGTATTTCGTTATGCAACAACAATATAATACCAAATATATTAAAGGCTTATAAGTCAGTAGTGTGTCCTTTAATATACTTGGTAATATATCATGATTACACACGAAATATGGTTTCCCTACTAGCAATTTATATGTACGTACAAGTTGCCAGTTATGTATTCATTATACAAAATTGGTGAAGGCGGCGAGATAGCAGAAACGTTAGGACGCCGAACGAAAAGCCTAGCGGTATTTCGTCTGTCTTTACGTTCTGAGTTCAAATTTCACCGAGGTCGACTTTGCCTTTCATCCTTTCGGGGTCGATAATTTAAGTACCAGTTACGCACTGGAGGTCGATGTAATCGACTTAATCCGTTCGTCTGTTCTTGTTTGTTCCCTCTATGTTTAGCCCCTTGTGGGCAATAACGAAATAGGTATTTCGTCTGTCTTTACGTTCTGAGTTCAAATTCCACCGAGGTCGACTTTGCCTTTCATCCTTTCGGGGTCGATAATTTAAGTACCAGTTACG
>NC_068982.1:175177232-175179732 GCF_001194135.2 Octopus bimaculoides | reverse complement strand
ACCTGCGAGAAATAGCAACGAATTGTCTTCAAGTGAAAAGAACACATGAGATAATATAATGTTAAACACCTGTAAGAAAACGACATGTTCAATGTTGGAAAGTCTTTAATCGTGTTCTCTCCGTCAGGTATGGCCCGTGGTTAAACAGCAGATAAAACGGCAACAAAATTTATATTATAAGTTTCATATATGCAATAGACGTACATGCTAAAACTCAAACACAGATAGACACCTACGCACAAAGAAACACGTACATGGATACACTTAGCGCATACACCGAGTGCAAGCGTGTCCGTGTGTGTGTGTGTGTGTGTGTGTGTGTGTCCATGTGTGTCTGTGTGTGTGTGTCTGTGTATTGTGTGCCTGTGCGTAAACAAACATATGCACAAATACATGTGCATCTGAAAGTTATATGCGGTGGTAGCAGATTTCACAAGAAGAGATAAAGAGAAGTCTGTTATCTCGGCCATTTTGATTTCACACTTGCGAATGTGACTGCCATTTAATAGTGGGTGTTGAGGGATTTTGACAGAACGTGGTGTTAACTGGGTCATATTTTGATTTCTGCAAACGTCTCGGTTTCTCTTTCTCCATCTCATTTTTTTTTTTAATTCTTTCTCTTTCTATCTCTCTCCATCTCTTTCTGCAGATGTAGGTACATGTATGTACAAACAAACAAATGTGTGCGTGTACGTGTGTGGGGGGGGGGTGACTGTTGGTTATAAATAATAAATATTCAGATACATCAATACATACACGCAATAAATATATATTTATTAAAATTAGGCCACGTAGTTAAACATTCTGTTTAGGCCTCACAAGATTTACTTACCTTTCCCCTTCTAAAGTACTCCTAGACAAATCTGTTGCTCTACATATCTTTCTCTCTAATCTCTCTCTCTCTCTCTCTCTCTGTGTAGATAGATAGATAGATAGATAGATAGATAGATAGATAGATAGATAGATAGATAGATAGATAGATAGATAAATTCATTTCCTCACTACACTAAGTTTCGCGTCACACAAGCTCTTCAGGCAGCGTCCTTATATGGAAACATACATACCTATATACATACAAACATGCAAGCGTATATACATACATATATATACATACACATGTGGTCTGATCAATAAGTATCCGGACAATTGCAATAGTAACAAAGCTAAAAGCACGCAGAGTGAAGCCGATTGGTACAGATTGACCCTAAACTCTGTTGTGCATGCGCACTAAGTTTTAACGTTCTAGCTCACTTCCGCTGTTTCCAGTGCGATCGTGGTTTCGATTCCTGGATCCTCTTCCCTTGATTCGAGCAAGACTCGGTATTTCCGGTGAAAATTCGGTTTAAAAAACTCTCTGCGAAAAAACTGTTTGAATGATTGCTGCAGTCCACTCTGTGAGCAGAGACTGTAACTATTCGATACATACATACATACATACATACATACATACATATATATATATATGCATACATACATACATACATATATATATATGCATACATACATACACACAGACATACAGACATACATGCATACGTACATACATACATACATGCACCCTCAAATGTTTGGATAGTTATTTATGCAACACTATCTGGCCCACGTTTGGCTCTGGTTTGTATTGAACTAAGGTTTACAAAATTAAGTTTATGTGAAAATATTGACGAAATTATTCAGCATATTCAGCTTTAGGAAAAATAGATCTCTTCTGTTCTGGGCTTCTGTTTGAACTTCTTCCTTGATGTAACAACAGTGTGTATCAAAATGGTCGTCAAATATTGTCATTTCTCGAGTAAACATTTTCGCAATATTTAATTCTATTACAACTCTTGCTCCTTTTGTCAATTACTTTTTTGTACATGGTCTTGCCCGTTTATATAGCACGTTAAGTAAGCAAAGATCAAATAAAAGCCCAACTTTTTGGTTCTTGTTATGGCCGTCTGCGAGCTAACGCCATAATAAATAAATTATAGCTGCTTATTTCAGATTGAATTACACGTAAGCGTTTTTGAGATAACAAAATAAAGCTCCCTCATTGTCAAAATATTTGATTATTTAATGCTATGTGACTTTTTCTTTTTACTTTTTCTTTTTGTAGTGAGATAGCACTGTTAGCTTTCATTAAGAGCCAAACTAATGTCGTGGCACAAATTTTGTGAGATTTAAAACAATAATAATTATGAAAAGCCTGTTAGTACATATTTATAACTCAAAGTGAAAAAAATATACGAAATTTTATTAGAAATATAGGCTTGCTAAGGTTACAAAAAATTCAAAACATCTTTCCAAATGCAAGGTTCCTCATATACACGCAAACACCCATACACATATACACTCACACAGAAACACACACACACACACACACACACACACACATACATACACACCATCCGCTGATGGTTGTAGGCTTGAGCAAGTCCGACCGTTGCTCAGGCTCACAATATTTAATCTTGTAGTGAAACCTCTCTCTCGGGTATTTATTTACGAATTATAACGTAGC
>NC_068982.1:175176544-175177017 GCF_001194135.2 Octopus bimaculoides | reverse complement strand
TGTATATGTCTATCTCCTTAACTTCTTGGAGATTTTAGGTATAATTACACTAATGTGTCCATCTGTTCTAATTTAATTAAATTCTATGTCTCTGTGCAGCTGAGGATTGCTCTGCATTTTAAATTGATGTAATGATTGCATTGTTCAATTAAATGGAGTTGCACGAAACGATCGTACTGCATTACCTCTGGATATCCTTGTTGCTTATTTTGATATGTGTGTGTGTGTGTGTGTGTGTGTGTGTGTGTGTGTGTGTGTGCGCACGCACGCGCGTGTGCGCGTGTGTACTTAATTTATATGCATACTTACAGACACGTAGACATGTAGATAGATAGATAGATAGATAGATAGATAGATAGATAGATAGACAGACAGACAGACAGACAGACAGACAGACAGATAGATAGACAGACAGATAGATAGATAGATAGATAGATAGATAGATAGATAGATAGATAGATAGATAGATAGAT
>NC_068982.1:175174207-175176354 GCF_001194135.2 Octopus bimaculoides | reverse complement strand
AGGAAAGGCCGATCAATAGGGATCGTGTATCACACAGTAATGTTCTCGTGTAAAAGAGGGGAGGACAGTTTAGGTTTAGCCGTGGAAGGAAAAGCCTACGGAAAAGACCACGGTAACCTTGGTCAATATTCTCATTGAAGAAACTATAACAGTAAGTGTCTCTCTTTTGCCTTTTTGTTTTATTTTTTTTTCTTGTTCATAGGGTTATGCTCAAGATGGCTCCGTCGTTCACACGTGCCATCCTTGCTACATTCACCCATCTTTTCTTGAAGCATTCACTAGACAAGACTTCCCTTTCTACTCTCACCTTCCTCTTCAGAATAGATAGATAGATAGATGTGCACGTATATTATTTTTCTTTCGGCTTCTGAGCCTGAAGGACTAAGTAAGCTTCATGCCTTGAATGTTCCGTTCAAATTGCAGCAGGTCCATTCTAGTAGAAAGACATAAACAAGGGGGAAAATAACAGTAGTCCGATATTCTAACGAGAACGACTGCGTTTAGCAGTTAGGTTGGGGCTGAGTGGGGTGGTGAGGCGAGGGTGACGAGATGTGGGAAGACTGATGGGTCATTAGTGTTTAAGGGGTGGAGGAATGAGAACAATCCGCCACGAGAAACAAAGGTCAATATGAGTAAGAATAATAAAGCGGCGAACTGGCAGAATCGTCAGCATGCCGGACAAAAATAAATAGGCGGCATTTGGTCCGTATGAGTTCTGAGTTCAAATGCCGCCGAGGATGACTTTGCCTTTCATCTTTTTGTAGTAGATAAAATAAATACGAGTTGAGCACTGAGGTCGATGTAATTGACTTAGCCCTTTACCTTAAATTGAAACCAATATTAGCGACAATAGAAGAATCAGGAAATGAAGAGAAACGGCAGCTTATGAATTACAGGCTGGCTATGTCTGTCAATGGCTCCTTTCTGGATGCTATCCGAGATATCTGTGTACGTAGTTGCTGCATTGCGCCAGAGGAGAGAAGTACTCCTCTGTAACACTCATTTCAGTCTTGTAAAATGTCAACAGCTATTAAGCTCTGAAATATTTGCATACTCTAAAAATAGGAACCAGATTCGGGACGCAGTCCCAGTTATGGCAAGGATGTGCTCTCGCTTGGAGAGATCTCCGTTCGTAGTAAGATTTAGCATTTAGAGCCATGATAAGGGCTGAGTGCCACTCAAATTTAGTGGGTAGGGATTACGTAGTATTTGCTTGTGTTTCTTTTTGCGTTAAAAGAGACAAGGTTGGCGTGGATCCACATGACTAAATGCTATGCATATGTGTACTTATGTATGTATTTGTATATGTACAGATATCTAGATACATATGCGTGTTTGTGTGTGTCTAAAGATATGTTTATAGTCGCAGGCGTGGCTGTGCGGTAAGAAGCTTGCTTCCAACCACATGATCCGAGGTTCAGTTCCACTGCTTGGCACTTTGGGCAAGTGTCTTCTACTACAGCCTCGGGCCGACCAGACCATTGTGAGTAGATTTGGGAGACGGAAACTGAAAGAAGCCCCTCGTATACATATATATATATATATATATATATAAGTATATATCTGTGTGTTTGTATCTGTGTTTGTCCCATCACCATCTCTTGACAACTGATGCTGTTGTGTTTACGTCTCCGTAACTTAGCAGTTCGGCAAAAGATATCAATAGAATAAGTACCAGGCTTATAAAGAATAAGTCCTGGGGTCGATTTCTTCCACTAAAAGGCGGTGCCTCAACATGGCACCCAAAATCACTCAAACAAAAGAGTAAAAGTGTAAAAAAATATATCTCTAAATACACACACATACATATGTATGAATCAATAACACATATGCATATACACCTGTGTTAACACAAGCACACACATCTCGTACTCAGTAACCTTTTCAATGTATTTGTTGACAAACCAGGCATATATCTACATGTACAAATAGACCTACTGACTCACAGATACAAATGTATACGTTGATACACACACAACTGTATGTGTGTGTGTGTGTGTGTGCGTGTGTGTGTGTGTGCGGAGAGAGAGAGGGGGGAGTAGAGAGGCTAGAGTGGGAGGGTGGGGAAATGTTGTGTGAGTGTATCAACATAGCTCCATCAATATAAACACAGAGACGTATATGTGCACTTGAATGCGAATATATAT
>NC_068982.1:175172520-175173136 GCF_001194135.2 Octopus bimaculoides | reverse complement strand
ATATATATATATATATATATATATATATATATATATATATATACATGTAGTATCCAGTATATATTCACGGATACAGAAACTTGGATAATTCTCCATATACATCATTTAGTGTTATGCACATACATACAATAAACAATGCACATTTTCAACGGTACACCACATCTACATACTGGTTTTATCAATGTTTTATTTTGTTTTACACTTTTTTTAATCTCTGTTATTTTACTTTTAAAGATAAACTTTGTTTACTTAAAATGAAAAATAAGTGCACACACACATATATATATATATATGTATGTATATATATATATAGATATATATATATATGTATATATATAGATATGTATGTATGTATATATATATATATATATATGTATATATGTATGTCTATATATGTATGTATATAGGCGCAGGAGTGGCTGCGTGGCAAGTGGCTTGCTTACCAACCACATTGTTCCGGGTTCTGTCCCACTGCGTGGCACCTTGGGCAAGTGTCTTCTTCTATAGCCTCGGGTCGACCAAAGCCTTGTGAGTGGATTTGGTAGACGGAAACTGAAAGAAGCCCGTCGTATATATGTATGTATATGTGTGTGTGTGTGTGTGTGTGTGTGTGTGT
>NC_068982.1:175172116-175172469 GCF_001194135.2 Octopus bimaculoides | reverse complement strand
TGTGTTAGCCCCCCCCCCCCAACATCGCTTGACAACCGATGCTGGTGTGTTTACGTCATCGTAACTTAGCAGTTCGGCAAAAGAGAGACCGATATAATGAGTACTATGCTTACAAAGAATAATCCTGGGGTCGATTTGCTCGACTAAAGGCGGTGCTCCAGCATGGCCACAGTTAAATGACTGAAACAAGTAAAAGAGTATATACGAAAGTACGCACATAAATCTGTAACAAGGTGGGAAGAAATAGTACTGGAATACTGGAGGTAGAGTTATATGCTTTATTGTTATTAAAGCTACAAAAATATCACAAAAATATCACAAAAATATCACAAAAATATCACAAAAATATCACA
>NC_068982.1:175169231-175169772 GCF_001194135.2 Octopus bimaculoides | reverse complement strand
ACTATCTACGGTGTTAGTCATTTTGTTTTTATGCTTGTAATTTCGTTATTTTAAACTTTTTATTTTAACTGTAATTCATATATGGCTTGTCTATATTAACAGTATCTAGGTTCGATCGATTTTCTATTTTGGGAATAGTTGACACCCTGCGTTTACTATACTTTAAGTTGTTGTAAACCTGCCGATAAGAACAACTCTGCGCGCGCGTGTGTGTGTATGTGTGTGTGTGTGTTTACATTGCACTGTTACTATCAAAACAATCGGATAAGCCTAGTTTTCGCTCACATGTTTATGATGACAATAATATGAGACAGCAAGAGGAAAGTTAAACTCGCCGCATTTATAAATATTACTGATTGAATATTTTCATACGTGATCTTAGCTTCGGACGAATAAATAAACTCTAATGTAGGTAATGTACTTATTCTGTCACAATAGTGTTTGGATTTTGAATACTAAACTGTCTTATCATATACATACACACATGTGTGTGTATGTGTGTGTATGTATGTATATATATGTATGTATACATATATACATA
>NC_068982.1:175166805-175169034 GCF_001194135.2 Octopus bimaculoides | reverse complement strand
TATGTATGTATGTATGTATGTATGTATGTATGTATGTATGTATGTATGTATGTATGTATGTATGTATGTTGGCTGTGTGGTAAGTAGCTAGCTTACCAACCACATGGTCCCGGGTTCAGTCCCACTGCGCGGCATCTTGGGCAAGTGTCTTCTACTATAGCCTCGGGCCGACCAAAGCCTTGTGAGTGGATTTGGTAGACGGAAACTGAAACAAGTAAAAGAGTAAATATATATACACATATATATGTGTGTGTGTGTGTGTGTGTATCACTATTACTGTTATGTTCCCTAGCCTGTAAAAATTCCTGGTTGATGTTACATCATCATCTGTACAGTTATGTTGCAATTTTCCGAATGTAGCGTCTATGAAAAGTAATTCTGGAGCATCTGAATGTGTTGTATTTGATTTTTCCTCGCAGAAATGGTTGAATCATCGGAAAGTTGCTTTGCAGCATTTGTTCTGGATCTTCACACACTGATTTAAAATTCCACCGTGGTCAAATTTGTGTTTTATCCTTTCAGGGTTGATAAAATAAAGTACCAGTCAAGTACTGTGAATCGAAAGTAGAGACTAAGCTTTAAAAAAGCGTCCTTGTACTAAAATCTAAAATAACAATAATTCTTTCTACCACGGGCACAAAGCCAGAAATTTTGTGGAGGTAAACTATTAGATCACATCGGTTCCAGAGCTTGACTGGTGCTTATTTTATCGACCCCGAAAGCATGAAAGGCAAAGACGACCTCAGCGGAATTTGAACTCAGAACGTAAAGACAGAATAGGCCCCACAATGAATTTTGTCCTGTGTGGTAACGATTCGGTTAGCTAGCCCCCGTAATAATAATAATCCTTTCTAGTAAAGGCACAAGGCCTGAAATTTTGGAGAAGGGGACTAGTCGATTATATCGACTCCAGTGTTTCTGTGGTATATGATTTATCGAACCTGAAAGAATGAAAGACAAAGTCGACCATGGTGGAATTTAAATTCCAAACGCAAAGGAGAACGAAATTACGTTAAGCATTTTGCTCGGCGTGCGACGTGCTAACGATTCTGCCAGCTGACATTATCTTAATATTCCAAGGATGTTTTTGTAGTAGTAGTAGTAGTAGTAGTAGTAGTAGTAGTAGTAGTAGTAGTAGTGTCACCAAATCAATATTGATGTTATTACTAGTTAATATTATTACTAATTATCTTTGTTTGTGATGATAATAATAATAATAATAATAATAATAATAATAATAATAATAATAATAATAATAATAATAATAATAAAATAACAATTATTATTATAATCATTATTATTATTATTATTATTATTATTATTATTTGATTGCCTTTCACTTTGTCTTTATTTTAATCATATTTTTTTTGTTTTCACTTTTTATGTATTCGACTCTCTTGGATTGAAAATACAATGTTTACAAATATGTGGTACTTAACAAATATTTGAATTATATCCTACAAAATGGTTATAAAAAGGAAAGAAAGAAAGAAAGAAATGGAAAAAGATACAACTAAGTATGATACGACCTGAGGTCGGAAGTGAGAAGAGCAGCAGCAGCAGCAAAAGCAACAACAAGCAACATGCATATCCACAGTAAAACCAACAATAACCACAGCACATTAAGTTAACGGTTAAAGCCAACGAAAAAGCATGAAAACAAACAACAGCTGAAGCACTTAAAAAACAACAACATCAAAGAAACATTGAAGCAATCGTATCAAAAACTGTGCATTAGCCGCATTAATCCCACACGGGTTTTCCATATCCCTCTCGGGGAAATAATTTAAAACAATCGGCAGTGGACATAGCTCCTCCCCTTCTTCGTTTACCTCCTTTCTCGTCCTACTCCTCAAATTAACACAAATTGATAAAAGAACGAGGACGCCGAATTCGACGCCGACGACGACGACGAAGACGATGACAACAACAACAACAACAGGAGCTATAACAACGAATTGATCATCATAAAACATATTAATACCAACGGCCACGCTATGAACATCATATAAATCAACCACCGCCCACCGAACCAAACAACAACAACAACAACAACAATAATAACAATAACAATTAACGAAGAAAAGGAAATAGAAGTGTCATATATTTGATGCGAAACATATTTTGCCGCTCCTACAATAAACATTGGGTACGTTTCATGGTTTCGACATTCTAAAGTGGTCAAAGTGTTGTAATACATACATACATACATACATACATACATACATA
>NC_068982.1:175162164-175166792 GCF_001194135.2 Octopus bimaculoides | reverse complement strand
ATATATATATATATATATATATATATATATATATATATATATATACATACATACAAACATACATACATACATACATATATACATATATATATATATATATGGGAGAATGTACGAAAAAACAACAACAGACGAGGACAGGTGGTGTAAACAACAAAAGGATGTACTAGTATGACGCTCGGGAATACGGAAAGTCTTTAACGTTTCGAGCTACGCTTTTCAACAGAAAGAATACGGATACAAGGAGAAAAACACGGAGAAAAAAAACTGAATAGTGTTCGGTCAACGGTCAATCATAGCTATATATATATATATATATACACACACACTGATTATTGAGAGAGACAGACACAGGAAGACAAACGGACTCATACACATTAAAGATTAAACGGATATTTAAAAATAAGTGGCGATGGCTCTTGCCCCTTCGTACCAATATTTTCCAAGAACATTTTCTCCAAAGGTTCTAATTCACAGCAAGGAACCTTGCACGAATATAAAGTCTCAACATTTCAGCTCTTTGGGGTCTTTTCCGTCATTTCAGATTCTGAAAAGTTTAGCTGAAACTTCTAGGATTACAGCATTAGAAGCAGCTTTGGAAACGACAAAATTTCCAACACCGGTACCCATAACAACGACAGCACAACTGACCGCAAAAACAACAGAAGCAACAACAACGACTGAGTCGCCGACATCACCCCTATTAAGTCCATCTCTATTATTATCACCAACAACAGTGAAAACAAAAATAACAACAAGCACAACTGCAGCAACTTCGAGGACCTCGACAGCGACGACTTACCTGAAAACTGCAACAATATATACAATAACAACTGCAACTGCAGCAACCACTACTACCACAACAACAACAAACACAAAAACAGCAGCAACGATATCCTCTTCATCATCAGTATCAGCCTCATCATCACCACCAGCACTATCATCCACTGTAACTTCTTCATTGATACCAAAAACAATACCAAAACAAGCGACAATATCACCGACATCGTCAATGCCGGTAAAAATGACACAAACATCAGACCAGAATATCTCAAATTCAGCTGAAAGAGATAAGCAAAAGACTTATTGTCATGCTTCTGCAGATATATTACAACCAGTGGTACTCCAAGACAAACAATCGGAGGCGTATTTCGGTGCATTTTCAGCATTTGGCAAAGCAGACGATAAGCAAACATCACACAACGGTTTACTCATCTCTCAGATTGATGCATCTTTTAAATGTCTTTACTGTTGCGGTGGTCCCTCAGCTCCAACTGGCATCAACAAGTGTCAAAATGACGATATGGTGATGCTTGAGGTAGCTAAATCGAATATACTTGAGAAACACCTCCTCTCGAATCGGAATCATTCTTGGTTTGGAGGAGATAGAAGATATGGACATGAACAAACTAATGGCGTCTATTACCCGACCGAATGGTGTGATAACATGTTGCTAAAACATCATCCTGTTATGGATTTCACACCTTGCGTCCAATTTAAAGATGAACCGCATCTGGTAGAGAATAGTTCGCCATTAACATTGTCATTATCCTCTTCACCGTGCTCTGCAACTTCATTAACAGCAGCATCCTCAACATCAACCTCATCGTTATCGTTGTCATTGTCACCACCATTACCCCTACCACTATCACTACCTCCCCTACCAGCTTCGTCGTTATCGCCACCATCGTTTTTATTACCGAGATCGGCAGCATTTCCCCCTTCATCTTCCTTAACACCATCTCCATCACCATCATCACTATCCCCATCATCCTCAACAGCAGCAGCTTTGTTTACCACGACGTTTTCATCGTCACCAACTTCGTTGTTATCATCGTCACCATCATCGTTTTCATCTTCATTTTCATTATCATCGTCGTCTGTGTCATCGTCTTCGTTGCCATACACCGGTTACCATTTTCATCATAGCCAACAAGACGATCACGATCCGACAGAATCAAATACACAACCTCAGATTGCCCCATCTGCCCATCTACCAAGAATTCTCTCAGTTCCGCTGACAACAGGTATTCGAGACAATCCGCCATCCTCGCAGATATCGTTACAGCCACCTCTGCATCTATCTTCTTTTCAATATCAGCCACCATCTCCACCTGCACATCCACAACCATCATTACCACCACAATTACAGATACCACTTTCACCATCTCCATCATCACAACCATCCAACACAACAACAATAAAAACATCATCATTATCACAATATCGTCCGCCCCAGGCTCCTGCGCCACCGCCATCATCAATGTGTTTCTATAGAAGACAATCTTTAGTTCACTACAACCGTAGACCATTTTTGAACGGCCATACTTCAAGCTTAGCCAAACTGAAAATCAAAAGGGGGAACTATTTGAAAAGAAACGACTATTCGAAGGGTGTTGCTGCCTTCGGCCGTTTGAACTTTTCAACCACTGCTGGCGGCATCGGCTCTACAACTCAGAACGGCTGCTATGCCCAGCGGTCAACAGATGTGATTTACAAAGTACCATCACAACACCAGCAACCTTACATTGAGAGGCGTCAAGTTCAAAGAACTCGAAACTTCCACTGCCCTTACTGTGTAATTTCTTGCAGTAACAGGGGCCAATTACAGGGTCATATCCGAATACATACGGGTAAGTTACTTTTCAATTAATCTTCGTTTCATGCAATTTATGAGATAAACTGTTTTCATATTATATACCTATCATATTAAGGCGGCGAGCTGGTAGAATCGTTAGTACGCCGGGCAAAATACTTAGCAGTATTTTGTCCATCTTTACGTTCTGAGTTCAAATTCCGCCGAGGTCGTCTTTACCTTTCATGCACTCGGGGCCAATAAAATAAGTACCAGTTGATCACTGTAGTCGATGTAATCGACTTACCCTTCCCCCGAAATTGCTGGCCTTCTTCAAAAATTTGAGACCAATATTATATAACTGAGGTTAGTACAGGCGTAATTCTTAAATAAAAAATCGTGACCACAATTCAATAAAGGACTCAATACATTATATATATAAAGTGTTTATATTCCTTTAATTTATAAAATATAATCTTACAGGAACGTGACTGTTTCCACGTACCATGTCTAATCACACATGAAATGCAGTCACGCAGCTATATCCCTCTAAGGTCACTTGTTAAATATATTTGCCCGTCTATGCATGCGTGTATGTACGTATGAATGTATGTGCGTATGTATAGTAAATTTAGTATTTAGTGATTTAAAGGAGAATTTTTTAAAAGTAGTTAGAAATACGTGTGGTGAAGTAAGTTAATATTCGTCTATTGCTAATATTATTTCAATTATTAAGGCGGCGAGCCGACAGAATCGTTAGCACGTCGAGCAAAATGCTTAGCAACACTTCGTCCATCATTATATTCTGAATTCAAATTTCGCCGAGATCGACGTTTTCACCCTTTTGTAACCGATAAAATAAGTAACAGTCGAGCGCTGGGGTTGATGTAATCGACTGTCTCCCCCACCCCATGTAACAAAATTTGAAACCAATATTATTTTAATTATTCTGACCAATATAGTAGAAGTCTACGAGCATGTTTTATGAAACTTTCTAGGAGTTTAGATTTAAGTACGGTTGCGTAAGTAGAAACGAGATAATCCAGAAGTTGATATATAATAGCACACGCAAAAAGCAAATTTAAAAGAATAATTTACCGAGGAAAATTGCTGAAGGACGCATGAAAAATAATAGTCAAGTTAGTGTTGAAATATTTAATGCAGTGAGCATTTAAAAGAAATTCATTAGAAATATTTATGAAACTCTGTGCGTCTGTAGTGGTAGTGGTGGTGGTGGGGGGGGGGGCTGCAGATGTTTGAAGGATGTACCAATTGAAAAATTCAGATGACTTTAATTAATCGAAAATCTCAAACTGGATGTATTTACTTTTCCTCTGTTCTTAATGCTGCTTGTTATGCAGGACTGACACTATAAATATTTCACGAAGCTTGCAAATTCAGTCAGGTACATAGAATTTCTGGTTGAGAATTCTTTAAATTTTAGATTATTGCTTGCAAGTAAATAGAATAGAAATTTTAAAATAATAATAATTACAATAAAATAAACACAGGAAAAGGTTAAGCAAAAGGTCGTTGTTTTCGAGAAACCCTATGATCAAAGGCCTTCCAGTTATGACCTCTGCATTTTTAGGACGATAAGATGTGACTGACACAATGTATGGCTGCTATTTCTAGCAATTTCAATTATCACAGAGGGCTTCTCGTTGGGTTGTTATGCAAAGGGGCATTTCCAGAATATGTGATATAGTATGAGTAACTTAAAGACGCGACGTTGAGTGAATTTGAGTGTTCAGATGGTACATGGTGAAAAGCCATTTAGAGAATAAAGTTTAATGAACTGGTAGAATGGATACAATGAGAGGATGCAGCCGGCCAATGAAGTAGAAAATTGGAGTAAAGGTTTTAATTGTTGGGTCTGGAGAAAAGAGACCTTCCGAGAGTAGTGCAGTTGATGCTGTTAACGCTCCACTTAAACTGCCATCACCTTCTGGAAACTTATGGGCAGAGAGGAAGTTCCAGGAAGAGAACTAGGTTCTGGAGAGGAATGTCAGGGCATTGTGTCGGGGCTGGGGATATTAGACGCAGCAAGAGAGAC
>NC_068982.1:175155326-175162119 GCF_001194135.2 Octopus bimaculoides | reverse complement strand
GGGGGGGGGGATTTGAACTCAGAACGTGAAGACGGGCGAAATGCCGCTAAGCATTTTGTCCAACGTACTAACGATTCTTTTCTACTCTAGGCACAAGGCCCTAAAATTCTAGTGGGGGTGTAGTCGATTAGATCGATTTCAGTACGCAATTGGCACTTAATTTATCGACCCCGAAAGGATGAAAGGCAAAGTCAACTTTGGCGGAATTTGAACTCAGAACATAAAGACAAACGAAATACCGCTAAGCAATTCGCCCGGCATGCTAACGTTTCTGCCAGCTCGCTGCCTTAGGCTCCAAGAATATTAGAATGAAGTACGTAATGTATTTTAGTTCAGTTCTGTGTTAATTCTGTCACTTTTTCTTATTAATAATTCATCGCTGTTACATCGTTATTACTATAACTATCAAATCTACCCATCTACGATGGAGGCGTAAAATGAGGGAGGGCATTCATAACAACAGTATGTCTTGAGAAATGTGTAAATGGACTTGATAGATTACTGGTTGATGTCTTAGAGAAATCACATTATTGTTGGTGATACAGCATTCTATTGAAGCTATATGACACGTGTTCTCGATTCACTTCCGATTCACATGTAATGACGATTCACTTCCGAACTGAAATAGGCTCTGTATCATGAATGGTTGTGTGGTTAGGACTCTGTATCATGAGTGGTTGTGTGGACCACTCCTAACGAAAGCCAGAGCTTCATTTGACCACTACAAGCATTAAAAAAAACGTGTTCACAAATTCAATTAAACCTTGGGAGAGGCATTATGCCGGTAATAAACACACGCACTGGTTCAGTCCTTTATTAATTTATAAACAGTATATAGTTTATATATATAGTATATACTGTTTATAAATTAATAAAGGACTGAACCAGTGCGTGTGTTTATTACCGGCATAATGCCTCTCCCAAGGTTTAATTGTATTTCTTTCAACACACGTATCCACATCAAGAATCTTGTTCACAAATTTCCTTATTTAAATTATTAACCATATTCCTTTCGATAATATCAATATAATGACAAAACTTCTTTGTACACGATACTTTCTGTTTGGTAGACACTAATTTTCAAATTACTGGAGTTCGTTGCTCTACTCATAGCAACGTATAACTAGTCGTGTGTAAACATCGGAGTGGTAAAAATACACCTACACAATCTAAAGTCTGGACCTGTGAATGCGCAGGTGGAATCTTTAGGGTTACAAAAAGCCAAACTAAGACTTACCTCTCACTGTTCTATGAGAATAATGTCTGGATGTTCTGGTACCATGGGTGATTTTGATTGACAAAACTGAGATATAAACAAGAGCCGCTTCGATTAGCCGTCTCGAATCCTGCTCGAGACTGTCACATTTCAATAACCACTAAATAACCACACACACTATATACTGACATACTTTTTCCCTTTTATTTTCGCTATTAAGCGTCCTCGCGACCCCCTTCATATGTACGATGGAGCCACGAACTATACGATGAAAATCAAGAGTTACTCGTGTTCGATAAATTTTAAATAAAAATGTGAAGGTGGTTTATCAATTCAAAAATCAATATCCACGAAATACTCATACTTTCTGAGTTTTTAATACTAAAAACTTTCCTGACGACCGTCTTAGTAATCCCGCAAAATATTGTAACTATTGGTCCAGCCTTCTGGCCGTGAAGAGGGAACAGACAAAGAGACCGAAAGACGGACAGACAGATGGACATAACGCCCATTATAGTAAGATAGCAAATCTACCCATCTACGATCGGAAATAAAGGGATGGTATCGCAAATCTAAACCCTCTAAATTCACGAACTATACGGGGTGAGGGGAATCCAGGGTTAATCCTCGTCGCCGGAATTTTAACGAAAAAGTCAAAGGTGATTTATTAACACAAAACTCAATATCCACTAAATAATCACATTTTTTCACGTTTTTTTTTCGCTAAAAACCTTCCTGATTACTTCCTCAGTCCAGCCGTTTGACCGTGAAGTGGGAACAGGCGGACAGATAGACGAATATAACGCCCATTATAGTAAGATTGTTTAGTTTGGAACCTTCATTTGTTACCTACCTGCTGTGAAAACATCCTTTCAAGCTGTGTGGTTTCAATTAACAATGAATATTCTTTTCTACTTTAGGCGCAAGGCCCGAAAATTCTAGGGAGGTGGGGCAGTCGATTAGATCGACCCCAGTACGCAACTGGTACTTAATTTATCGCTCCCCGAAAGGATGAAAGGCGAAGTCAACCTCGGCGAAATTTGAACTCAGAACGTAAAGACAGACGAAATATCGCTCAGCATTTCGCCCAGAGTGCTAACGTTTCTGCCTACTCGCCGCCTTATTAACAACGAATATTCGTCTATCTAATTCTATTCAATCCAATAAATGAATGTATATTTAAAAAGTATATAACATCTAGAAATGATAGGAATCCATGATTTCTTATACAGGCGTCAAAATTCCTTTCCACCTTGTATATTTATACAGAAGGAAACAGCAAATTCATGTGGTAGCACTAAATAATACGGTGCTATTCTTTTAAACGCCATATCTATTCTTCTTTCCTTGCATTCAGCGATTAGCAAATATATTAATAATCAGCGTTTTTAATGTTAAAAAGTTATTTTATAAATAAAAGAAATCTACATAATAAACCGTTCATTTATTTGAAAGAGTACTGTATTTATTCAATGTTTTTTTTATTTTTTGACGCCATATTTATTCTTCTTTGCTTGCACTCAGCGAATAGCAAATATAGCGACGCGACGTAAGTAAAATGGTGAAATTATAAGACTAAAAGATACAAATTTCTAATATAAGATGAATGATGTATTATTTTTGCAATATATCTCTATTTATATTTATTAATTTAATAAATTAACTTTCCATTACGTTTTAATATTAAAAAAAAAAGAAATTTTTTAACTTAGTAAATCACTTCCGTATCACGGACGTCTGTAATCTACTAAGCTAGTACTTATCTCTTATAGCTGTGGGGCTTAATGGATGGTAGAAACATCTCCACTAATAAAGTGCGCCATTCTTTCGCATAAAAATTTCACCGCAAGCTAATGAAACTTTCGTCAATATAGTGCTATCTTTACTCATAATATCTGAATATACCACATTTGGTATCTCGGCCGTAAAGTGATATTTTTTAACCATGGTATTGGATCGTGGTGGTGTTGTTAGTTGTCTGATATACCCTACCGTAAATATTCGGGTACTTAACCATTATTCACAATTTTCCCCAATCTAATATCGAAGATAACCTCACTTGTTAAAGGAGATACAAATATCTGGAGATTGGCAGGTGTTGTTTGTGTACGCAGTAACACGATCGCTTGGCTAAGAACTAAAATGAAACCCGAGTCCCCCTCCTTGTGCTGTTGCTTTTTTCTGTCTCAAACTGAATCTTATAATTTCTAATATCAATCTGCATTACTAGTGTTAATCGGTCCTCACGTTTGTGCGGAGATTGTGGTTGATTTTCTTAACTATTCTTTTAACTAAAGCGTGAAGCATTTTGTCAATATTAAAAACGAATAAGGACGTCGGAGTGGCAGAGACGTTCAGATAAAATACTATTTAGCACTAAAACTGACATAATCGACTGTCTTCCCCAGACATTTGTTGTTTGTGCCGGTCAAAAAATATTTGTTCCAGTTCTTTACGTTGCGTTGAAATCCCGCCAGAGGCACCTTTACCTTTCACCCTTTGGGGGGTTGATAAAATAAAGTACCAGTCAAATACTAGGGTCAGTGTAATCGACTAGTAAGATTCCAGCAAATTTACTGCAAATTTACCCTTCATCATGCCGGGCTCGATTGACGTTTCTCTCAAAATGGCTGGCCTTGTACCAAAATTTGAAACCATTATTATTGAGTGAGAGAGCAGCGCATGCCATCAAAGTGACACTGGGATACATATATACGAAGCTCAATATACCCATTATAACTACCCGTCTGGTAAGGGTACACCAGGCACACACATCTCAAGCAGATGTGCGCAACATAGTGATCTCATATCAAGATATGCAACACATGACCTTGGAGGTAGGGCCTAGTTAAAATCTTCTTCAAGTCGAGTACACCATCCCGCTCAAAAGGTCTCTGAATAAGGGTTGTTTAATGATGATGAACGAAGCACCCTTGTTTCAAGAGGTGAATTGTACAAAGAATTCTTTTCAATACATGGCTACGATTTTCCCCCACTAGTCCTGCTCATGATCAGAGATGTACATATTGTCAGCCACCAAGGGACATGCTCAGCTGGCTATGGTCAAACAACTGGCAAGCAAATCTGTGGTATTGAACAGAATATTTGCTGTAGCCCATTTTTTAACCCAAGACATGATCTATGCATGGGGAACACTGTAAAAAGCCTTCTTGTTATCTATCCAAGCGGTGCTAAAGTTTCTGCGTTTGGATTTGCAATTTTCAATTACCATTTTATCAATCAGTAATTGGTCCTTACATCCATCTGAACTCCTTTTACATCTCTTATGTTCCACTGGGAATAACTTCCTATTGTTCAAGAATTCATATGCTCTATTCGCTATTATAGATGTGAATAGTTTATATATGGCAGTGAGGCATGTTATGGGTCGGTATTTTGTGGAGTTAGCAGTTTCATTTGCTTTTGGTAAGAGATATGTAATACCTTCTATAAGGCACTTTGGGGCTTTCGAAGGGTTGGACATGACTTCATTGAGTGCTACGGCTAAGTTGTGGTGGGTGCACATTAAAGAGTTTAGCCAAAACTTTTTGGAATCTTATCTATACCTGGGGATTTCTATTTCTTTGACTTCACTTCTTCAGATGTTATGTTCTGCCATTCTTGATATTTGAGGTGGACATTGACCTCTTCTATGTCCCAAAACCCAATGTGCACTCTGATTAAACTCCTTTGGATTACTCCAAATGGTTTTCCAAAAATCTTCAGTTTGCTGCTGGGGAAGAGGTGTTTTCACAATAATGGTATTTTCCCCCAGTTCCCTGTAGAATTTTGCTGTGTTCTCTTTGAATAATAAGTTTAATCTATGGAATTCTGAGCGTTTTTTGTATCTTGCCAGCCGTTTGGTTTTTAATTATAGTTTTTGTTTGAGGATTTCAATCTGTGTATCCTCTCTTTCCTTCTAAAAGTCATGTTTTGCAATTATTCTTATTAGTTTGTTGGGTTTATTAGTTTTTCCTTTCCTTGCTTCAAGTAGAAAAGATATATCTACTCTTAGTTGGATTATTTGCTGGTTTATTCTTTCCATCCATGCAGATTGTTTGTGTACATTGCACGTTTTTTTGTCTCTCTCTAATTTTGGTATCTCATTTCTGAGTTGCAACATGAGCAGCTGAGTAAATGAGTTGATCAATCACTCCGAGGGCATTTTCTCTACTATTCTCAAGAAATTGTCGTATCAGCTTTTCAAGTGCTTGATCAACTTCTTTGATTACTTTTCTGTTCTTATTAGTATTAATAATTTTGAGAAGTGGGGTTCTTTCGTAGAAAAATTGATGTAGTTGTATTAGATATTGTTCTAGTATTCCATCTATTATTATTATTATTATTATTATTATTATTATTATTATTATTATTATTATTATTATTATTATTATTATTATTATTATTATTATTCAAGGCGGCGAGCTGGTAGAATCGTTAGTGCGCTGGCTGGACGAAATGCTTAGCGGTATTTCGCCCGTCGCTACGTCCTGAGTCCGAATTCCGCCGAGGTCGACTTTACCATTCATCCTTTCAGGGTCGATAAATTAAGTACCAGTTGAACACTGGGGTCGATGTAACCAACACATATCCTTCCTCAAAATGGCTGCCCTTGTGGAAAAATTTGAAACCATTCTATTATTATTGAGTGAGAAAGCAGTGCATGCCATTAAAGTGACACTGGGCTATGATGCTTCCCCACTACTTCTGCTCGTGATCAGAGATGCACATATCGTCAGCCACAAAGGGATACGCTCAACTATTAAGCTCAAACAACTGACAAGCAAATCTGTGGTATTGAGCAGAATATTTGCTGTAGCTCGTCATTTACACCAGGAAGAAACATGTACATGAAAACACTTCTAATCAGTTAAGATCAGAAACCATGAGAACTACTGCTGGTACTGCATTATTATCATTATCATTATTATTATTATTATTACTATTATTATTACTATTATTATTATTATTATTATTATTATTATTATTATTATTATTATTAGTGAGAGAGCATGCTATCAAAGTGACACTGGAATAAAATATACGAAGCCTAGTATACCCATCATGACTACCCGTCTGATAAGGGTACACCAGGCACATGCATCACAACCATATGTGCGCGACATGGTGGTCTCATGTCAAGATAAACAGCACATGACCTTGCTGGTGGGTCCCACTTAGAATTTACTTCAGGTCGAGTAGCCCATCCCGCTCAAATGGTCCCTGAATAATGGTTGCTTAAGGATGTTGAACGAAACACCCATGTTTCCAAAGGTGAATTATTCAAACCCCAAAGAGTTCCTCTCGACACATGGCTATGATGCTTCCCCACTACTTTTGCTCGTGATCAGAGATGCACATATCGTCAGCCACCAAGGGACATGCTCAACTGGTTAAGGTCAAACAACTGACAAGCAAGTCTGTGGTATTGAGCAGAATATTTGCTGTAGCCCATCTTTTATACCAAGACAAATCAATGTACATGATAACACTTCCAATCAGTTAAGATGAGAAGCTATGAGAGTCACTACCTGGTACTGCATCAGAGCATTTATTATTATTATTATTATTATTATT
>NC_068982.1:175152729-175154285 GCF_001194135.2 Octopus bimaculoides | reverse complement strand
TATTATTATTATTATTATTATTATTATTATTATTATTATTATTATTATTATTATTATTATTATTATTACAGTGGCGAACTGGCAGAATCGTTAGCACACTGGACAAAATGCTTAGCAGTATTTCCGCTGTCGCCTAGTTCTGAGTTCAAATTCCGCCGAGGTCGACTTTGCCTTTCATCCTTTCGGAGTCGATAAATTAAGTATCAGTGAAACACTGGGGTCGATGTAATCGACTTCTCCCTTCCCCACAAATTTGAGGCCTTGTGCCTCCAGTAGAAAGGATTATCATCATTATCATCATCATCATACGGCAAGTTGGCAGAATAGTGACCGCCCCGGACAAATCGCCTAGCGGCATTACTTTCAAAATTCCGTGGAGATCAACTTTACTTTTCGTCCTTCTGGAGTCGATAAATTTTAAACACCAGTCAAATACTGGAACCGTTATAATCGTCTGTTTCCTTCAGCCGCAACTCATAAATTTCTGGCCATGTGCCTGTCTTAGAAGTAACTATTGTTGCTAAAACCAAGATAGTCCAGAATCATACAAAATGTATTTGGGTTTTTATCTAAGTCCCTTTATCATTTGATCTCAAATTCCGACGGGATCAACTTTGCCTTTCATCCCTTCGGTGGTCATTAAAATAAAGTACCAGTATTTACAATGATGTCGACTGAAGTGACTCTACCAGTCCCCTGTGTGGTCATATGCAAATGTAAGAAATCAGTATTAGTGTCGTTAATTTTATTGTAATTCGTTTGTTAATTCTTTGCACCACCACCGCCACAACCCTTGCATCTTCTATAGAGAGGCGACAAGAGAAAGGTGTAGAAAGACGTCGAACACATCGGACAAAGAATGTACTTGAATTCGGTTAAATAGCAATAATAGCGAATAGTCACAATTGTGTTTGTTCTGGTGCCTTCTTAGCCAATGCTGATGGCTTTTAACTTGTACTTAGTGACTGCTGGACAATGGGGCTGGTACAGAGAGGAAGGGAGGAGAAAAGTGGCAGGTTGAGGAGACAAAGGGAGAAGGAAAGCGGTTAAGTGATAGATAGATAGATAGATAGATAGATAGATAGATAGATAGATAGATAGATAACACGAGAGAGTTAGAGAAAGAAAGAAAAACGTTGTAAAAACGAATGGTTGAAAAGAATAGTAGAATAATGGAGTGCTTGAGGCAATAATATTATTGGAAATAGTGGAAGAAGAGGTTAAAAGAAAGGAAAGAGAGGGAGAAGTGCATATGGGAGGAAAAGGATAATTGTTTAAACCGTGAGCGAAAGAGAAAGAGATCATAAGTAACAGAAAATAAATTGAAATAACGAAAGCAGTGGCTGTTACAGAAATAGAGTGAAGAGTAAGTTTGTGGGGGACGAAAGAAAGAGAAAGATACGAAGAGTGACAGGAAAACAGAAAGTTAGAGGAATTTTTACAAAGACAATAGTTTATTTTTTAAATTGAATGCATTTTTATTTATTGAAGTCAGTGAAGGAGTCTCTAAAAATAGTTGTTAGATCTTCACATTGCAACACGAAAAAAAAAAAAAA
>NC_068982.1:175150396-175152196 GCF_001194135.2 Octopus bimaculoides | reverse complement strand
GCACAGCGTAATTTATTATATAAACAATATATGCGTATAAATTACGATTAAACCGGATGAAATATGTCAGGGAATAACATTTTTATGACCGCCCAGCAGTAACTCTATTCAGCTGAATAGACGTCAGTGATTGGTTGAAATTACAGAAATACGACAACTTTAACATGGAATAACTTGCGATGTACGTTTTTTTGTTAAGAAGACTAAGAGTAAAAGATGTTTTATATGACACATTCTACCAGTGTCCCAAGTTTCAAAGTGTTTCGTTAGTGTTTCGTTAAGAAAATACTGGTGCCCCCGTTTTGCAATAGATCCCTAGTCGTTGCTCTAAAGCAGTTTAGGAGTTATAACCGCTCAAGTGAGTATACATCTCTAACTAGCGATGTATCACGGATTCAACTTAGGCCTCATTCGGTTTCCATAAGTTTTCTCGAAACAGTATATAGTCGGTGCTTTATTGACTTGGCCATTTCCACTGTTTCTCCTGACAGAGTATTGAAAATAAAATAACACAACACAAATAATACTCGTCTTAAATACTCATTGAAAGTGGAAAACTGTCATTGTTATTGATGCTATTTATCTAAAGTAAACCATGGACAAGCAGCTGTAAACAACTTTTATCATCCTGATTAACATATCAAGACTAATACATCGCATGTCAGAAATTACATTTGTAAATTCTCCCTTGTTTTACGGTAGTAAGGTGTGACTTGCGAAATAGATTTGATTATTTCTAACAGATCAAGAGATCCCGTAGACGTTCTCTTTATTGGCTCGTTGTTAGCTGATACATTTATTGTTGACACTGATATCGCTGAAGAGAAGAATTTTCGATCAATTCCGCGATGCTGTTTCGAGCCTAAGTTCAAACTGTATTTTTCACTTGTCTCACTAACTCCCGGGAGAAGGCACCGGGACGAACGTTATGACATTCCAGTTATACTTCCTCGAAAATACCCTAGATGTTGAGGCCCTTTATAAAAAATCCCTAAAACCTTTGTATTACATTCCCAGTGGACAGCTTTGTAGTGGAAGAAAGAAAAAAAAACAGAGGCGGCATTTTCGATTCTTTGTTCAAGACATTTCAGTTTACAAACGACTTCACCAGAAAGACTACGCTGGCTTCCTTGATCCAAAAAACGTCTCATCCTTCAACAATTTCTTAGCCTATGCAAAATTCAATACCATATTATATTTGACTATTTCTCACACCTCACGCACTCACTTTTTGGGTCGTACCCTCTCACACTCCAACAAAGAAAAAGAGAGATAAAAAAAACATAATAGTTACTAACATTCTTCCATCCTCCTCTGTCTTTTGTATTGCTACAAAGCTCTCTACTGTTTAATTCTTTATTTTTTACTAGTTTTAGTCATTAGGTTGCATCCATGCTGGACCACCGTCTTGAAAGGTTTTAGTTGGACAAATTGACTCCAGTACTTATTTTTTAACAATATTTCCTTTGTTGGTCTCGAGGAAAACAACATAACAAAAAGAAACTGGAAGTAGTTTTCGAGGACGTAATCAAATCAGCTCCGGTATCAAGTGACAATGGAAGACAAACACAAACACACACACACACATACGCACATACATACATTCATACAATATATATATGTGTGTGTGCGTATTCCGACGAAGATCTCCGCTCGAAACGTCAAATTCTCTTTCTTTCCTTTCCTGAGCGTCCAGTAACACAATATCTGTATCACATCATCGCGTTGTTGTTTTTTGTTATTTTTTGTCGTTTTTCTTTTTTGAACTCACTATATATACATACACACACACATATATAT
>NC_068982.1:175142792-175149097 GCF_001194135.2 Octopus bimaculoides | reverse complement strand
TATATATATATCGAGAGAAAAGAGGAGAGAGAGATTGTGACCCACCGTCGGTTTCGACAATGAGTATTCCAGTCGTTTCGAAAAAAGAAGAATTTAGTCATTGAATTCTAGTGTAAGAAGTTTTGTATTTCACTGGTACACCAAATCTTGACTGTTGTATACTATTTGATATACCGGTATTTGTTTCTTGTTCAAATATATGCCACAGGTCATTGTCAGTAATTTCTCTTAGCTCATTTTTGTTAAACCCCAGGTCATAAATATGTTCAACTCTTTTCGTATAACTCTGTTGCTTACATAAGTAACGAAAATAGGTGCGCTGGTGACGGTTTCTGAGCCTGAAACACTCGTTAACGACCGTCCTCTTATCTCCGGAAAATAATAGTCTTTTTCATTAACGGCGTGTCATCTTTCGATAATACTTGATTCTTGAGATTATATTCCTCTCTCAAGTGGAGCTAATCTTAACTGTTATTTGGTAATTAAAGTAAATTCTCTAGAAGCGGAGATAATTTTGATAAATCAAGAATTTATGTTGTATGGTATTTGATATACCTGTATTTGTCTACACACACGCGCTTAAACGTGTGTGTGTGTGTGTGTAAAAGATGGGTTTCCATCCCATCTCCAGAGACTGTATCGCGCCGCAATGTACAGCGGTATCCATTCGTCGGTCGAATTCAACGGCCATCTCTCGGAACCGTTTAGCGTCGAACACTCGGTTTATCAAGGACTCCTCCTCTGTCTTCCCCTGTATGTCATTTAGTGTGCATATCAAAAGATAGATGAGATTGACAAAATAGGTGAGTTTCAATGGGGCTACCTTTAGGCATGCGTTTCTAAGTTTGGAGGAAAGAAACTAGAAGAGGGCATTTTTGATGCCGCGAAGATGGCAGAGAAATCCTGAAATTATCGCGGGTGTCCTTCTATTGAGGAATTTTTTTTTTAATTATTGTTGGAAATTATTTTCATCTATCTATTCTATATATCTATTTTATATATCTGTTTTATGAATTTCCTTTTGACCGTTATAAATTTCACTTTTTGTGTGTTGTATTTCATTCATCGGAGGCGCAATGGCCCAGTGGTTAGGGCAGCGGACTTGCGGTCATAGGATCGTGGTTTCGATTCCCAGACCGGGCATTGTGAGTGTTTATTGGGCGAAAACACCTAAAGCTCCACGAGGCTCCGACAGGGGTTGGTGGCGAACCCTGCTGTATTCTTCCACCACAATTTTCTCTCACTCTTACTTCCTGTTTTTGTTGTGCTTGTAATTCAAAGGGTCAGTCTTGTCATACTGTGTCACGTTGAATATCCCCGAGAACTACATTAAGGATACACGTGTCTGTGGAGTGCTCAGCCACTTGCACGTTAATTTCACGAGCAGGCTGTTCCGTTGATCGGATCAACTGGAACCCTCGTCGTCATAAGCGACGGAGTGCCAACAACATTTCATCCATCTACATTTTCCTGCATATCTTGTCAGTGAAGGCACGTAGCTTAGTGATTAGGTTATTCGGCTCATGATCGTGAGTTCAATTCCCGGCAGCGCGTTGAGTCCCTGAGCAAGACACTTTATTTCACGTTGCTCCATTCCACTCAGCTGGCAAAAATGAGTAGTACCTGTATTTCAAAGGGCCAGCCTTGTCACACTCTATGTCACGCTGAATCTTCCTGAGAACTACATTAAGGATACACGTGTCTGTGGAGTGCTCTGTCACTTGCTCGTTAATTTCACGAGCAAGCTGTTCCGGATCAACTGGAATCCTCGTCGTCGTAACCGACGGAGTGCCACATGTCTTGGTACTTGTGACCACTGAAAGAAATTTCTTCTTATTGTTGCTACTTTTATTATTCTTCTCCATGTTTAAGTTGACCAACTAGCAGAATCGTTAGCACGTCGGACAAAAGCTTGGCTGTATTTCGTATGACTTTACGTTCTAAGGTCAAATGCCACCGACTTTGACTTTGCCTTTCATTTTTAGGGTCGATAAAATAAGAACCAGTTAAACACCGGGGTTGATATAGTCGACTTATCCCGCTTCCTAAAATTTCTGGCCTTGTGCTAAAATTTGAGACCATTATTCCCCATGTTTCACTTTATCCACGTTCTTAAGTTAGGCGCTTTATGTTCTGTGTCCTAACTCCTACAATGGTCAACTTTGCTGATCGTACTTCTGGGGAATTGATGAAGTAAAATTAGCAGCCGATTACTGAGATCGATTTAATCGATTACAACCTTCCCCCACCCCCGACGAAGTTTAAACCTTGGTGCTTCATGTAAGAATTTATTATCTTCCTCCTCCTACTACTACTGCTTGTTTTTTTGGTGGGGTGGGTTGGGGGGTGCTGTTTTCCTACACCATCTTTCCTCCACCAACGCCATTGTGATGATCAAGCAGCAGTTTGAATATAAAGGTGTATCATAAGAGTGACGGGGGAGAAAGAAAGAAAGAAAGAAAGAAAGGAGGGAGGGAGGAAGGGAAGAAAGAAAGGAAGGAAGGAAGGAGGGAGGGAAGAAAGAAAGAAAGAAAGAAAGAAAGAAAGAAAGAAAGAAAGAAAGAAGGAAGGTGAAAGGGTGATGAGGAAAGAGTGTTTTCGGTCGCTACATTCATGAAGGTTTAGAGAGAACCTCGTTGAAATGATTCTTGTGGACTCGACGTCATCAAGAGAAGACCGGCAAATTGTCTTAAGGATCATTTGCACCACCGTCACTGCCACCACGATCAAGGGCAGCAGCAGCAACAGCTGCCTTTGACGTTGTAACACCGTGTGGCAATTGTCAGGAAGAGGCGTTTGGTCACGGGAATTGCAAACTGTGATCATGACTGGCATCGTTGAAATGATGACGACGACGACGACGACGACGACGACGACGACGGTGAGGAGAATGACGACGATGGTGATGATGATGAGGAGGAGGAGGAGGAGGAAGATGATGATGATGATGATGATGATGAAAATTATGAAGAGCACGGTGACAAAAATAACGATAACGATGATGAGTTACCGTTCGTTGTGAAGGCGATGATGATGGTGATGAGTAGTAGTAGTAGTAGTAGCAGCAGCAGCAGTGGTGGTGGTGGCGGCGACGATAACGATGATGAGGTATTATTAGCTGTGATGGTGATTAGTAGTAGTAGTAGTAGTGTTGGTAGTAGTGGGGGTGGGGTGGCGGAGGAGGAGTGGGAGATGATGATGAGGAGGAGGAGGTGGAAGAGGAGGAGGGGGAGGAGGAGGAAGGTGATGATAATGCTGAAAATTATGAAGAGCACGGTGAGAAAGATAGCGAAGACGGGAGGGTGGGGGCATTGGTAGTAGTGAAGACGATAATGATGATGATGATGATGATGATGACGACAACAGTTTAAGGCAAATATAGTTTTCGTGATTGAAATAACAAACTGTGGTAGTTTATGAAAACTGGTGAGTGGAACCGAGACGTTTCTACACGTTGCTGGTTCGCATCTGGTCGCGGTTATTAATATCTGCTTATCTGATCCTCATTATCTCTGCGTGCGCACTTACGTCTGTGCGCATGCTTACAGCGGAACCATTCCCTATCTAGGGCTGACCACAACAGATTTTATCGCTAGAAAGAGAATGAGAGGACGCGCGTGTGTAAGTGCGTGTGTATGTGTGTGTGTGTGTGTGTGTGTGTGTGTGTGTGAATATCTCCACCACTACTTTGACTAACAATTCATACTTTACTTATCGACCTCGAAAGAAAGGCAAAAGTTATCACTATCGGGATTTGAACCCGGAAAGCAGAGACCCGAAACAAATACTGCAACTATTCTATCCTATCTTCTAACGTCTCTACCACTTGAGTGTGTGTGTGTCTGTGTGTGTGTGTGTGTGTGTGTGTGCGTGTGTGTGTGTTGATGGCCAAGAAAATATATTTTCAAATTGCCACGTTCCACCAGTTACAATAAAAATATTTATTCATTTATTTAATTTTTACATTCGACTGTACAGTGTAGTAACACCTACTAATTTACTAATTCCCTGCTGGACTTATACTTATATATTAACTTCACTGGAGTCTCGTCGGATAAAAATAGAGTTTGTTCAATTTAAGCAGTGGGGAGTGGGGAGAGTAGTGAAACACGAAGCTTACTGCAAACGAGAGGTAATTATCCATGGCCTATGAGGGCCTACGTCATAGAGAATATGGCTGGGATTACGACACACAAATGGTTTGTAACAGTAAAATTGAGATATAAGTAGAAGCAAAGATGAGGGGGAAGGATGTATATTTTCATTTTATCTTTTTATCTTGTCTCTCGCTTAAAGATGGTGACAGTTTCCTGGTGGGGTTCTATATGCCTAGAGAGAGGGGGTGAGAGAGAGACGTCTATGTGGTAAGAAGCCTACTTCAAACAAATAGTTCCGGGTTCAGACCCACTGCATGGCACCTTGGGCAAGTATCTTGTTCTACAGCCTCGGGCCAACCAAAGCCTTGTGAGTGGACTTGATAGACGGAGGCTGAAAGAAGCCTGTTGTGTGTGTGTGTGCGTGTGTATCTGTCTGTCTGAGTGTGTGCTTGTCCCTGACCACCGCTTGACAAACGGTGTTGGTGTTTCCGTCCCCGTAACCTAGTGGTGCGGCAAAAGAGACCGATAGAATAAGTACGTAAATTAAAAGAATAAGTACTGGGATCAGTTTATTTCACTAAAAATTCTTCAAGACGGTATCTGAGCATGGTCGCAGTCTTATAAGTGAAATAAAAGGTAAAAAGGAACACACACACACACACACACACACACACACACACACACACACACACACACACACACAAACATGTACACACACACACACACGCATACATACATACATACATACATACATACATACATACGTAAGATTATCATCGACATGTATTTCTGCCTCGGTAACCGTCGTCAGCACAAGTGCTCTATCTTAACTCCAGCTGCCAAGACTAGAACAAACTTAAGGCCAATGTAAACTATAATAAGTAACTCAAAGACGTTGTTGGCATCTATTTGAACAACATAGACAAATATAGGTATATCAAATAACATATAACATAAATTCCTGGTTTATTGAAATTTTCTCCTCCTCTAGAGGATGTGTCAAAAGTACCAAATAGCAATTAAGACCAGCCGCATACGAAAAGGGGAGATAATCTCAAGAATCAAGAATTTTCCAAAGTTATCATAGCTTGTATATATGTTCGTTCTCTTCTGTTTTTAATTATTGAAATTCTTCCCCTGAAAATGGAGTTGGTTTCTAACAAAGATACAAAGCTGTATGGATGGATGGATGGATGGATGGATGGATGGATGGATGGATGGATGGATGGATGGATGCAGACATGCATGCGTGTATGTATACATGTATGTATGTCACTGTTCAGTTTTATTTTGAAAATGTCTTGCCAATAGAGAAAAGGCCGGTTTCTATCTAATCTAATTCCAAGGCTCCTTCATTAGAATTTCAACATCAATAACAGGGTATTTTTGTATGTATGTATGTATGTATGTATGTATGCATGCATGCAGATTTTGTTTTATGTATATATTCTTATGCATATAGTCGCATATCTAGACATGCTCATATATACTTAAGTGTGTGTGTGTGTCTGTGTCTGAATGTATGTATGTATGTGGCAGAAATGGCTATGTAGCTGTTCCCTCACTGATGACATACAGATACTGACATCATCTGATGATAGTGACTAATACTACAGACTCAGCATCACAATATATCACCTAACGTGGCTGTAGGTACACAGTAAAACTATGGTGACATATTTTCATTATGATCTCTTTCCCTTCTTTTTCCGCCTTTTTTCTCATCTTCCTTTTCTCTTTTATTTGCTCCTGTCGCCATGTTATCGTTCTTCATTTTGTTACTCTCTTTTACCTGTTTCAGCCATTTGACTGTGGCCATGCTGGAGCACCATACCTTTAGTCGAGCAAATCAACCCCAGGACTTATTCTTTGGAAGCCTAGTACTTATTCTATCGGTTGCTTTTGCTAAACCGCTAAGTTACGGGGACGTAAACACACCAGCATCGGTCGTCAAGCGATGTTGGGGGGGACAAACATATACACACACATACATACATATATATATATACATATATACGACGGGCTTCTTTCAGTTTCCCTCTACCAAATCCACTCACACGGCTTTGGTCGGCCCGAGGCTATAGTAGAAGACACTTGCCCAAAGTGCCACGCAGTGGGACTGAACCCGGAACCATGTGGTTCGTTAACAAGCTACTTTATTTCATAAATATTTGCCATAAAGGCATTACAAAGAGGGGACTAACAAGG
>NC_068982.1:175141194-175142283 GCF_001194135.2 Octopus bimaculoides | reverse complement strand
TTTAGAACCGAATTTGATCGAGCAGACCTCTGATGAAAGGCCACCATGTCTTTTTCCTTAAGTATAGAACACCTGGGACCATATTACCCAATAAGTTCTTGGCTAAAAACGGTAGGGCTTGATTTGAGTGAGAATGACGCGTTGGCACATATAGATTGTACAGTTGTTGTTGGTGGTGGTGGTGGTGGTGGTGGTAGTGGCGGTGGTGGTCGTCGTCGTCGTCGTGACGGTGATTATGGTGAAGGAGTGCTATTATTGCCGTTAATTAGTCAGAAGTCAGAGACGTAGCGTCCCTGTTGATATTGGCGGTTTTCTCTTTGTTTTTTGTTTTTTTTTTCTCTTGCGTATATGAGGTGGGGGATTACAGTTAGTGAAGAATATTGCCGTGTTAGTGGACTAAATGGTGATCGCTGAATAGGTACCAGTATTGTTGATGTTGTTCTTGCCGTGTGGGGTGGTTTAAGCCGGTAGTGGTAGCTGTGGCGTTGGCGGTGATATTTTTTGTTGGTGACTTTTGAGAGTGGGGGAGGCATTATTAATTTTCTTTTCCTCTACCTCCTTTTTCCTCTTTTTTTTTTCTTCTTCCAATGCACTAAGGAACTGAGTCTGTGAACACATCGAAACAAAGTTCCAACAGTAGTGAAGGCGCCAATCGCCTGGGAAAAGAAAACCTGAAAAAACTTACCCTCTGTTACTGAACCAGGACGACTCTGCGTCTAGGTCATGCGAATACCAGTGTTGTTCAACAATGGTTACATAATGGATAGGCGTGTGTATATATGTGTTTGTTCACAAGCTCCTACAAAAGACATGTATGCATACATACAAACATACATACATAAATATATGAGTGTCTGTATGTGTGTGTATACGTATGTATATATATATAAATATATTCACATTTATATTATTTATATATAATAAAACATGATGCATACATATACGTATATAATATATATTATAAATAACATAAATATATATATATACACACACACACACACACAAACACGTGCGTGTATGTATGCGTATATTTGTGTGTGTGAGAGGGAGAAAGAGAGAGAGAGAGAGAGAGAGAGAGAGAGAGAGAGA
>NC_068982.1:175135751-175141184 GCF_001194135.2 Octopus bimaculoides | reverse complement strand
AGAGAGAGAGAGAGAGAGAGAGAGAGAGAGAGAGAGAGAGAGAGTAATCACTATTTGTATGAAAAAGATAAAGACAACATATTTACTTATGCACGTACGGATGTTGTATTAATAAATCCGTATGTGTGCACGCATATATATATACACCCATATATGCGTGTGTGTGTATATCGTAGAATAAAAAAGGTTCTTGGTATATATATATATATATAAATATGAGTATATGCATATATATGTACATGTGTGTACATACCTTCATCTAC
Source organism: Octopus bimaculoides (assembly GCF_001194135.2). Lineage (NCBI taxonomy): Eukaryota > Metazoa > Mollusca > Cephalopoda > Octopoda > Octopodidae > Octopus > Octopus bimaculoides. The sequence goes on along the minus strand of NC_068982.1, from coordinate 175,140,921 downwards.
ATGTATACATAGATGCATATCTGGGTACATGACGTTGCAAAATCCTTGTTTCTTCTGTGTTCATTTCTGTGGAAGTGCGTAGGTTCGAAACGTTAAAGACTTTTTCACTTCCCGAGCGTTAAACTAATACATCTGTTTGTTGTATACACTACCTGTCTTCGACTTTTGTTGTTTTTTTTTTGTTATTTTGTGAATTCTCCCTATATATATATGCACACACACACACACACATATATATATAATGTGAGTGTGCGAAGATATATATACGTATGTGTGTGCACGCGTGCGTGTGGGTATGTGCATATACATGTATATGTATTTCTGTGCATGTGTCATTTATACTAGAAAAAAACACAAGTGTTCAATACATCCTCGTGTTAGACATGTGTAAAGCTTCTTGTGCGATTATTCGAACGAGGGATCTAAAGACGGACAGACTGAATGAGAGAAACAAAAGAGAAAGAAAGACAGAAAGTTGTATGTAGATGTTTATGCGCGACCCGCATCTTGTGCAGAGCAGCTGTTACACATGAACATCTACAACTGCACAATAAGAAAGAAACTCGACTTATTGTCATGTGCTCACTGACAGTCATCACTTGCTTCTCTGTTTCACAGATGTGTTGTCACCACACCGCACTATGACTTTTGTACCACCAGTACCATAACCTATTCTCCTCGTTCATAGCTGGATGCATACCACATCTAACAATGTTCAACTGGTGACCAGTAATAAAGTCACTGAAAAAAAAGTCACAGTAATAAAGTCACAATTTTGGCTAGGAAAAAAGTCACAGAAAAAAAAGTCACAATTAATTTATGGGATCCAGACAAAAACTCCCTAGGACAAAACCCTCTCGGACAAAACCCACCCCGGACAAAACTCACCCCGGACAAAACCCACCCCGGACAAAACTCCTGTGACTTTTTTTCCGTGACATTTTTTCTTGTGACTTTTTTTACCTGGATTCGTTCAACCAACATCGCTAAGTGCTACACTCAATGATACTTTACAGACAATATTTTAGTTTTGTTCTTCTTAGCAGGTCTTCGTTCTCCAGCTAACCTCTGTCTGTTTCTCTCTGTCACTCTCTCACCCTCTCCCTTACTCCCTCTCGCTCTCTCTCCTCATATGCATATAAATAAGGTTTTATTTTAAAATAATAAGGTAATTATTTTTAAATAAGTTTAAGATAAACAATAAATAGAACATTTACCTGATGGAGTGATTTTACACTGGAGTAGTCAAATGTATGTATTCATGTGTCACCCCTTTTTTCTCGCCCAATATTATTTCTATCCATTCTAGGCCTCGCATTAATTATCCTTTCTCCTAGAGCAGGGGTTCTCAATAACTTTTTTTTTTTATCTATGGACTCCTTTGATTACTATTTTATTTCGGTGGGTCCCCGTAGCCATTCGATGTCTAAAAACTAGTTTTATAGAAACTTCTTTCGAAATTCCTATTTCGTTTTTCACACATTCACTTGTGCAGGTTGGACAATGTAAAATGTTAGAAAAAGAAATTTACCTGTTTCTTGCAATACATACCAATACATACAGCTAAAGTAAATTTTTTAGGGGCCTTTTAAATACTATTGTGGGTGCCCGCTTTACTATTTTGTTGTGTGGAGTCCCATAAATCTTACATGAACCCTCAGGGGCCATATGGACCCGGTTGAGAACCACTGGCCTAGAGGGTCAACCTTCTCGAATCCCTCTCAGCCCATATATTTCTTTCCTGTCCTTAACTTCTAGTTGACCAAGACGAAGATCAACGATATCGAATCCACCAGTCTTGGAGAGTCTGTGATTGTCAAGGTCGCTGATCCCTCATTCTGACAAAATTAGTAAAAAAAAAAATTAAATCAAAAAAAGATGACAAATAAAAGGTAGCATCCTTTTAAGAAAAAGCTTACGGCTGATCGAGCCCTTAAACAAACAAACAATACCTAGTTGTTAAGAATTTCATTGCTGCTTCAAAAATGTAGTAAATATGAACCACAGAAGTCGTCTCGCAACTTTCGCGTATTTAGCAGTGATTACGAATATGTCACAAGTAAAATGGCCTCGAGTGACTTATTGATCTACCATCTTATGATGAATTGTCTTGAAATCTTGAGAAGCTGATTTCTCTGACAATCTAAATGTAGGACGCTATTTATAAATCTCACCTATCATGCAACACTTGTCAGTTACACTACGTTCCCATCATTTTAATAACGTATATTTGCTTATATATATATATATATATATATATATATATATATATATATATATATATATATATATATATATATATATATATATATATATATATCATATAGCTATAGATATATAGATATCTATATATATGTATGCATAAATGTGTGTGTGTTGCCGTGCGTGTGCGTATGTGTATATAGATAGACAGGCAGACAGATAGAATATGTACTGTCAAGCAAACATTAAAACAAACTGGAAACAACATTATACATACAGATAGAATAAATACCCATTTTAAGTCTTTCAGATATTGAAGTTACGTGTATTTCATTTACAATCATCAGATGTGAAAGTGAGATATTATAAATTATACATACGTAGTTTAAAATATCTAGCTGCCTATCCACACACACGCGCGCATATATATATATATATATATATATATATATATATATATATTATACACACACATACATATATATACATATATATGTATATATATATATATACACATATACATATATATATATATGTATATGTATATATATGTATATGTATATATATATATGTATATATATATACATATATATATGTGTGTATATATATATATATACATTATACACATGCATATATATACATATATATTATGTATATATATATACACACACATATATATACATATATATATATATATAGTGTGAGAGAGAGAGAGAGGAAACGTAAAACGAAAAAAAGAAAATGCACATTGGATATAAAAATAAAGGCTTTTTACGAAAAGTAACGAAATATATATATAATTAGATGAACTGAGGTAGAATTTAAGAGGTATAAAAGTCATTATTTTAAATCATTAAAGAGATTCAAAGTCATACCGGTATCGTACCAATCATCACTACAAAAATATGGCACCTCATTTCATTGCTATTTAAAGGAGAACCGGAAGAGGTATTTAGATGATTGCTTCATACCTTGAAAATATAGCGTGGACAAACTCCTCGATTTCAAAATAATGCTCAACAATATCAAAAGCAACATAGAATTCACCATGGAACACAACAATAAACAACTTCCTTTTCTTGACATCCTAACTAAAATAGTCAATAACCACATCGGACATCTTCTATAAACCCACAGATTCCAAACAATACCTATTATTTAACTCATGCCACCCCAAATACATAAAAATTAATAAACCTTATAATCTGGCGAAAAGAATCTGTACCATAGTTTCGGACACCAATACTCGTGAACGAAGACTCCTTCAACTCAGATCAATACTAATCAAGAGATATTACTCAACATCATTAATAAATGATGGGATTAAACGAGCAAAGGAAATAGACATACGAACATTAAGTGAAGTCAACCGAAATACTACACCAGACTTAAAAATACTCCCATACATCTCCACACATAACCCTAGAAACAATGAGGCCTTCAACATCATCATCTAAAATCTACCCGTTCTCACAGGAGATAAAACAATGAATACATAGAAAAATGTGCTGGGAACCTTAAACCGAACTTCTTAATTTTCCCTTTCTAAAATGTTCACAGAACATCTCAGTACAGCAGAGAATAAATAAAGAGGCAACTTTCATCGATAAATATCATCCACAACTCAACATGAACACACAAAATAATACAGGACACTACTAACCTTACCAATAATACCACTAATTTCCATACCTCCCATACACCATTCATATTACAGTATTTATATCTATACTAATTGCCCCACTTCCAGAACTGCTTACCTCCCCTGCATGTAACCTTTCACTCAGGTACTATTTGACCCGGCACTGTTTGGAAATCGGTGCTCATTCAAAGCCAGTGAACAGCTTTTGACGATACCGGTATGACTTTGAATCTCTTTAATAATTCAAAATAATAACTTTTATACCTCTTAATTCTACCTCAGTTCATCTAATTGTATATATATATATTTCGTAACGTTTTATAAAAAAAAGCCATTATTTTATTTTTTATATCCAATGTGCATTTTCTCTTTTTTTCTTTTAACTTTTCCCCTATTTATACCACGTGTAGTCACTTTTCCCTTTGAAACCTAATTCTATTATATATATATATACATACATAAAAATTCCGAATAAGGACGTAATGTAATAGGTATATACGATAAGTGCTCCGGGTGGGGGTGGGGATGATGAACGATAAAGTTGACTCCGACAGGTTTTGAATCCAGAACGTTAAGTCAGAACAAATATTGCAAAGCAGTTTGTCCGTTTCTTTAACATTTCTACTAGCTCAGTCTCCGAGGTTTAGGTGAGTTGTGAGAAAACGCTTTAATATTGCTAAATATCTCAACAACTTATCCCTCACTCGGAGAAACTAAAAAAAAAGATTATTATATAACTCATTCAAACTACATTGGCAGACTGATATGAAGAAGTAAGATAAAAGCAACAACATTCAGTGATTAAGCGAATAAAGTGAAACCTAAAGGCTATCTTCAATGTTGCCCGCACCCTCCCTCTTATACATCAACGACCAGCTTACAGTGACTGCCAACAATGCTCGCTTCTCCACAGATTATTCTCCTTCATTCTTCCCGGAGCTTCCGCACCCAAGTGTCATCTACCTGCAAACCAGAAATTTCTAGCGAATCTACACTGAGACTTAAAACATCCTTTAATGGAATCAAAGCAATGATACCGCCTTCAGTGTCACAAAGACAGAATCACTATACTTCTCAGTAATACATTGTCACATTCAGCTCAATATGAAAAGCACGCAACAATTATTGTTGCTAATTAGTCACAATACAAAAACTACTTTTTATCTTCTTCCGAATGAAAATGTTGGCTACAGCTATTGAGAGTATCACATTCTCCAGTTGCCATGTTGAAATGAAGGTCCATTGTAAAGGCAGAAAGAATTAATAATGATCTTGTCATATATTAACAATATAATTATATATATATATATATATATATATATATAT
>NC_068982.1:175132704-175135623 GCF_001194135.2 Octopus bimaculoides | reverse complement strand
TTGCACGTTGTGGCTATGCTAGGGTGCATCTATGTTGACAACAAAACCAATAAAATCTTCTCTTCCTTGATATATAATACTTATAAAATGAACGCAGTAAATCAAACTTCAGAAGACGCTAATATAAATAACATCAACATATGTTGCCTCACGGCACGTCCTCTGCAATAAAGTTACTTCCACTAGATTTATCCCTTTTAATATTTTAGAAATATTTTTTCGGTGGGTGGAGTCAATTTAATCGAGTGCCCTACTTTTATTTTTTTATCGATCTCAGAAGTGAACTTAGGATTTAAAAGAATGCAACTAAATACTCTAAAGCATTCTCAATTTTTGTAGCAAAGTGTCCCCTTCATTGAATGGTGTTTCACAAGATCTTCCCTCCCTAAGTTTTACAAAGTAAAAAGAAAAGCTAACACCAAATTATTCTAACAAAACAGAAACTAATTTTGTACACTAGTTTATCCATATTTTCTTATTCTACTCCATCGTGTCCCTTTTACTATATTTCCGTGGACTAAAGTCTTCTGCGTCAATATTCTTTTAGAAATAACTCAAGGTGGGGACTTATGTAATAAAATTATATTGCACTTTGGCACATCTTCTTCATGTTTCTATAACCTGATCGCATAATGTCCTACTTATATACTTTAATCATGACAAAGACTTCTTTGAAAATATGTTTAGAATATACGCATTGTTTTTGCTTTAAATGTTCTATTTCTAACAAAAATCGCAACTCTTTTAAATACTCAATTCACTCCAGTTCACCCTTGAAATTTATTCCCCATCCCCATCCTTGAGAGTTCCCAATGTTCTCACGGTTGTTCTACCACTCAAATTAAGATTGAAGTGAAATAACAGAAATTTTAGCACTGGGCTCAAGTTTGCTAGATTCTTTTAATGCTCTATGTTCACAATCAACTGGATTCGACTTCGTTTTTCAATATTTAGCGAAGAGATAAAATATGTGGCTGTCCTGTTTCTGGTGCAAACTGGATTCCATCTGTTATGTTATATTCTCACAAATTGATGTTCATACGTCAACGCATGAAATCATAATGCAATACAGAACAAAAACTGTGGTTCGGTAAAGAAAGTCTTCAGGGTTGCGTACTACATTACTCGGTTCTTCATTCAAAATCTTAGAACATTTGCGGTATGGTTGTAACAATACTGAAGATTTCATCGTTATGCAGTACTGGGAGAAAGTTTTCACTTCCAAGCCCATTAACTAATATTAAGTATAGCATGCAACAAGAAGCAGGTAAAGTGAAAATAGCTCGGCCAAGAATCGAATCTGTGTCACTGACTCAACGCCTTGTATGCCCGCTAGTATTCTATGAAACTCATTCCTTATATTTCTGCATCCATCATAAAATTATATTGTAGCATTGCAGTCAGAATTGATTATATTTAGGAAAAGAACTTCAATTTTTTTTGTGTTTTACTACTTTGCTACTGTACTGTAGCATTTCAGTTTTGCAATATACATGCTATGTCACTTGTACGTAGTCCTGTATATAGCTTTAGTACTAATAAAATAGTTGTAGCAAAACTAACAATTAATGGCAACTATACTAGCCATTGTATATAGCTAATGCTGTAGAGCAGCAAATTAAGTTAAAATGGTAAACGCGGAGTGGAAAAAATAAAAACGTCATATCGTAAGCTACAGTTGGCTCTGGGTAACAAACCTATTCAGTGTGTAAGTTAAGGTAAGCTCTGGGTAACAAACCTATTCAGTGTGTAAGTTAAGGTAAGCTCTGGGTAAAAAGAAACTCACAACGTACTTTCAACTTCCAATTGAAATACATTTAATTTTCCTAATACTGTAAATGTTTGAAAGAGAAGACATGAAGACTACATTATCTCGTTTCCCTTTCAGTAAATGCATAGTCTTGTCCGTATTTAAAATGAAACACAAAAAAAGTCAGAGAGAGAGAGAAGTCAATAGTAATTAAATTTGGCGAGAGACTTAGAGCAAAAACCAAGCTCTAGGCAAATCGAATCACCTAAGCAATTTTGATTACAAGTCGATAACGATTCTATTCCGTTTAGACTACTAATGCCAATTGTGGAGCGCATAATTGCTTCGGATTTTCTGACTAATATGAAAACTTGACGAAGGCGGCGAGCTGGCGAAATCGTTAGCGCGCCGGGCGAAATGCTTAGCGGTATTTCGTCTGTCTTTACGTTCTGAGTTCAAATTCCGCCGAGGTCGACTTTGTCTTTCATCCTTTCGGGGGTCGATAAATTAAGTATGAGTTGCGTATTGGGGTCCATCTAATTGACTGGCCCACTCCCCACCCCCCACCCCGAAAATTTCGGACCTTGTGCCTAGAGTAAAAAAGAATATGAAAAATCGTCAAAAGCATAATGGTAAGCTTTTGATCCGACGAGATTTATAATTCTTAATTGAAAGTTGTCGTATTCGTTCACTTAGAAATGAATGGATGCTATAACCTCGTCCTGTCTTCCCTTCTTTTCATATTCTCTAAAATATGATGCCTTTCCACGTCGAGAGAAAGAAACCAATGTTAGGAAAACCTAACCAGTCAGATGCAGTTCGAACTAAAAAAAAAAAATTGTCAGGTTTTGCATTTTTAACTCCTTTCCTTATACCTATACCTGTCTCCTTCCACACACAAACACATGCACGCACGTATACACATCTAAACATAAATATACATATACATATATAGAAAGAGAGAGATAGACAGGCTGACAGGTAGATGGATGGATGGATGGATGGATGGATGGATGGATAGGCTAATATACACATGGATGTACATATTCACACATACATATATGTGAGCTTGTGCATCTGTGTGTGTGTATATATATATATGTGTGTGTGTGTGTGTGTGTGTGTGTATATGTATATTTGTATACATACAGATACACACACATATATAT
>NC_068982.1:175131046-175132081 GCF_001194135.2 Octopus bimaculoides | reverse complement strand
AAACGAAATTATAGATGTTTTCATATATGTGTACATACATACGCTTGCTGGTGTCTATGCATGCGAGTTCTTTGAGATATGCGCGCAGTAAATGTGTGTGAGTATGTGTGTTTGAGAGTGCATGTGTGCATATGCGTGTGTTTGTGTGTGTGTGTGTGTGTATGTGTGTAGTTGTATTTTTTCTTTTTTCTTTTTTCTTCTTTTTTTTTTTTTTACTGCAATGTCATGTACTGAAATCGGGTCACATCACACCCAGATCAATATCGAAGGGGCGTGATACACAAATACTATCTGCATTTCATCATCAGCTTTTTCTGAAAAGCGACATGAATTACTCTAACTGAAAGAGTAGTGAGAATGACTCGGCGTGTGCTTCATGAATTGTGTCTTTTGCCCTATTTTTTTCAAAAATCAATTTATTTATTCATTTACCTCTTTATGTCGCGGCATTTTGCTCCATATGTGATTCCTTATATACATATGTCGCGTGTACGCACAAATGAGTGCGCTCACGTACACATGAGCAAAAATGCAGTACTGGGTGCATATATATGGATATAAAAATATATACACACCTCCAAGCACGCTTTTATACACACAAATATATATATGGGGGTATATGTTTATATATGTTTATGATGCTTAGGTATATGTATATATGTATTGTGTATGTGTGTGTGTGTGTGTGCGCGCGCGCGTTCTATGTATGTACTCGCGCGTCTATGTAATGTATATAGAAAATGAACTGGGAGAGCGTGTTCTTCAAGATGTATGTGTATGAATGTATACATACATGCATATATATATATGTGTGTGTGTGTATATATGTATGTATACATGTGTACATATATATGTATGTATACTTACACACACGCATATACACGTGTATGTATGTATATATATATCACTTGAATAAATATACACACACACACACAAACACACACACACACACACACACACATATATATATATATATATACACGCACATACAATAGCAAACGCACGCACATATACACAACATACACATACACACAA
>NC_068982.1:175125619-175130311 GCF_001194135.2 Octopus bimaculoides | reverse complement strand
TATATGCATACATACATTTATATGCATAGGCACAGGAATGGCTGTGTAGTAAGAAACTTGCTTCCCAACCTCATGGCATCTGAGGCAAGTGTCTCCCATTATAACCTCAGACCGACCAGTCTTTAAGGGTGGATTTGGTAGACGGAAACTGAATGAAACCTGTCGTGTGTGTGAGAGAGAGAGAGAGAGAGAGAGAGAGGGAGAGCGAGAGCAAGTTTATGTCAGTTGCCCACTTCTGTCACCGCTTGACAACCGGTGTTGGTGTGATTATGCCCCCGTAACTTAGCGGTTCGGCAAAGTAACCGATAGAATAAGCATCGGGCTTAAAGAAAAAATTAGTACTGAGGGCGATTCATTCAACTAAAAACTTCTTCAAGGCGGTGCCCCAGTACGGCCGCTGGCAACCGAAACAAATAAAGATGGCAACAATAAGATAAGTCAGTTTTCCTATTGATGGATACTTTGGGCTAATGAAATAAGTACAGTTTTTAAAAGAAGGCAGTGTTAGCGATTACGAGTACCCGGTGATTAAGGATATACCAATGGTATATCCCTCTCAATGATATACCATTCGATGTTGGAAAGCTGTTTCGATAGTCCCGGAGTCTCCAGATGAAATGGGACAGGGAGGTAAAGTTTTCATTGTCCCTACACCTGAATGAATGTATGTGTTGTATGTATCTTCTCTTAAATACATTGGCTGTATGCCAGTGTAGCGTTTTGCAATGCCATTGGATGGTGTGCGGATGGTTCTAAAGACTACAGTTTTTTAGAGGCCGGATTCTGGTCAGCTGTTAGTAGAATTTCATCACTTACATTGGTGGAAACATCTAAATTGGAGGGTTAAAACAAATTGTCTTTCCTTAATTATCTTTAGATTTAAGGATGTGGTAGAAATCTTCCCTATACACAAATTTATCAGTAAAGCCACTCGTTCCTCGCTAGTGCCGCGTTACAGTAGAGTGAAGTCTTCTTGAAGACTAGCTTTCTATTTACAGAGGTTGAAGTTTTTTGGGGAAATGACAGTTTCCTGATTATGTTTTCTGTAGGTATAGTATTTGCATACCTTGTGTTTAAAGGTTACGCCCAAGAAGTTAAGTTGGTGGAAACAATTACAGTGAGATAGAATTTTTTTAAGGTGTTTATAAGATTCCCCCTCATCTTATCAATAGCATGGCCGTTCGCATGCTTAGAGATTGCCAGACAGACAATCGTCCTTGTACAAGGTCTGCCTATGATGTGTGTATGTTTCTTTAGAGTGTCCACGATAAATAATCCAACCAGGTCAGTGCCTCAACCCTGACGTACGACCTCGTGGATACGTCATCTTCCTTTTTTTTTACTCAATAGGAGTTATTGTAAAATAGGAGTCACTTCCAAACATTCATAATGATTTTTGGATCGAATTCTGATGAATTGTCTACCAAAGTCTTGGGCCTTCAGGAGGACAGATTTCAAGACAGACGAGTAGAAATCTACGCCATTGAATTGGGTAAACCTGTTGGGTGTGTTAGTCTTGAAACTGCAAAACCAATTGATTACAACAGGGCTGAAATCGTATAAGATAAACTCTGTAAACCAGGAGCTGATGCATCGAGAATACGATTATATACAATGCCTATCTCGCTCTTAGAGGGTTTAATTAGCCTACATTTAGGATAAGAAACGAAGTTGGGTGTGGAAATTCAAGCGTGTAATTGGGAGGCGCGAGGTGAGGCGGTTCAAACTATCCTCTATCTTTGGGAGAATGGGCAGCTCCTTCGCTTCGTTGTTTATGTCATTGAAAGAAAGAAAGAAAGAAAGCCCCAGTAACACTGGAACTGTAACTTAGTCCGGACATACTCCATTATTAACCAAACTTTTGGCTATAGTTTCATGCATGTTATCTGCAGCATAAAACATACAGTTGTGTCGATGAATTGTCGCATCGTATACCAAATGTTATGACTAATAGCTCAAATTCTATTATCAATAAGACGAGGTTCATTATAAAAGAACACCAACATTTCCGCGCAGAAATGAGATTGACGATGAAAATCCTCTTCGTCTTCATTTAGTGATTTTACGAGTTTAAGAATATATGTGACATGAATTTAAATTCTCCAGAATGCATCGCAATGAGATTTGGCTAATATTCAATTGAGATGAATCATGAATAATAGATGTGAAATAATGCTGCGCAAAATGTAGAATGATTGACTGAGCATTCCATTTTGACACGAAGCGATTAGAACGAAATGTATTATTAATATGAAACTGTGGGTGGCGAGCTGGCAGAATCGTTAACAGTTGGGCGAAAGTTTTAGAGGCATTTCGTCCGTCTTTACGTTCTGAGTTCAAATTTCGTCGTGATCAACTTTGCCTTTCATCCTTTCGGAATCAATAAATTAAGCAGTAGTGAAACACTGGGGTCGATGTAATCGACTAGTCCCCTTCCTGCAAATTTCAAGCCTTGTGCCTTTAGTAGAAAAGGATTATTAATATGAACCTAAAGGCGGCGAGCTGGCAGAGTTGTTAGCACGCCGGGCAAAATGTTTAGCAGCGTTTCATAAGCCTTCACGTTTTGAGTTCAAATTCCGCCGAAGCCCACTTTGCCTTTTATACTTTTAAGTTCGATAAAATAAGTACCAGTCGAGGACCGGGGTTGATGTAATCGACTACCCTCCTTCCCTGCACTTTCAGGCTTTGTATCTATCCCATTTCCTTAAAATGCATATCAGTCATTATTCCTCTTGGGCGATAACTTATCAACTACTTTCTCCATTACAATTGAATTGGAATTGAATATTTATGTTTCTGCAGCGCTATACTATATTTCACTTTTTTTCTTTCGGAAATGAAAATGTGCGCATATAAACATGATATGTATAGCATTAGGTTGAATTGAATTAAGATGTTAAACGGGCAGAACCGTTAGCATACTGGACAAAATGTTTAGCGGCATTTCGTCTGTCTTTATGTTCTGAGTTCTCATTTTGCCGAAGTGTAACTTTGTCTTTCATTCTTTTCGAGGTTGATGTTATCGACTACCCCTACCCCCAAATTTTCAGGCCTTGTTCCCATAGTAGAAAATGCTATTCTAAAGTGAATTTCACTGGCTATTACAGTTCAATTCAATGGGTATTTGACAATTTAAGATAAACACTAATCACTTGCGTACACAAGCACACTTACATAAATGCATACATACATAGATGCATGTATACATGTATGTACGTACATACATACTTTTTCTTTCTCTCTCAAACAAAAATACCCGGTCTGTTACGTTTGCATTTGGTAGAAGTTTTGATGGGAATGTTCCGCCAATATTCCTTGAATTGTTTTTTATGTATATTCTCAGTAACAGGGAAGGTGATTCTCTATATTTATACTAAGACAGTCTTTTACTGAGTATGTATGTATGTGTCTATATATTTTTATGTAGGTATACTTGTGTACGTGTTTGCGTGTGGGGGTGTATGTGTGTGGGGGGGGGGGTGTTTCGATACGCAAAATATTTTTTGATAATTAGTAAGGACAGGATGAAACTATGAAAAAAAAAGAAGGCTAAAGAAAAAAAACTACTTAAATGGTCGTTTAAGCGAGATATCAGAATCGAAAATACCTACCATTGATTTCCCCTCTGATATCATATAACCAGTGAATGAGTAATATGAAGCTATCTCATCCCTTTGTATGCTACCGATGACACGAGTGCACTGAGCATTGTCTATAATAGGGTTCATCATCCTAATCCAACATAATCAGGTTATCAGAAACATAGGAAGGAATGAGTTGGCAATATTGTTCATTCATATATCAGGTGAGAGTTTCATAACTGTAAAGTGAATCTTTGGTATTTACATGCCTGGTACATAAATTAAAAGACGAGCGAGACTGTTTGTTATGAAGTCGATCCAAACAAAGGAGTCTCTATCTGGTCGCTTGATCCGCTAGAAATAGTAGCCAAATGTAACTCAACTCTTATCATGCTCTTTTAAGAAGGAAAAGACGTCATGTTTCGAAAACAAACAGAATAGCTTTTGATTAAAGGCTTACTCGATCAGAAATAATCTCCAACTAAAAAACAATAACCATCATAATTCACTTCTTAATGTTGTTTAGCCCTAAGTTAGTCAGTAACGGGCAGGCCCATGTTTAAAGATATACCATCTTAATTTACTCGCTGTCTATTATAAAACATTATTTAATGTATCTTTAACTTTAAAGAATACATAAGGTGAATTCAGAAAGATCTAGATGTTCTTTTCTAGTCACTCGAGTAACCGCTTATTAGCTCCCACGACAACATACCACTGTCATTATGACGTTGCTTAGAAAATATGAAACGGAAATTATGTTGACGTGTATTATTGGTGTGTACGTATGTGTTTCGGACATATATTTCAAGTGTCACCAACAGGGAAAAAGTTTTCTCACTCAGAATGTGTGTGTGTGTGTGTATTTATATATATCGAAACGCCTAGTTTAGAATAGAGGCAGCTGATGAAGGAAAAGTTCCATAAGTGGCTCGTCTGATTTCCTGTGTGTTCATTCTGTTGTCTGTAAAAGAAAAGTCAATTTTTGTGCTTTATGTTCCCGTTCCTTTTCTAACGTCCTGTACCCGGATATGCATCTATATATACATGTAGATGTAGGTATGTACATATATGTATGTACACATGCATATGCTCATATATCATTTGTATT
>NC_068982.1:175119597-175125564 GCF_001194135.2 Octopus bimaculoides | reverse complement strand
ATATATATATATATATATATAAAACAATGAAAAATCTTGAATCTTTAATACTTCTACATGGAAAAGGCCTGATATAAAAAGAAATAGATCATATCATGAACTTTAAATGTAAACCTAGAGCAAGATAGTTAGTTAATGAAGCCTGCAAACAATCACCAGGCAAATACATAAATATCCAAGCACCAGAAGACTTAAAGTTAAGGCCCATTATAGCTGGCTTAGCCTGTGAAACCCACCGCCTAAGCAATTTTCTAGACATGCTAGAGAACCTACCAAAAACAACTAATGAAGAGACATTATTAGTTTCCTTCGATGTTATTAATCTTTACGCCAACATCCACATGACTATGGGATAGAAGCAATAAAATTCTGGCTGGAAAAGTACCCTGAAGTACTGCCGGAATGCATAAACCAGGTCTTTATAACTGAACCTTTAAAATTTATACCTTAGAAAAATTATTTCCTATTTGATGACACCTACTATCGTCAAAAATGTGGAATTGCGATAGGAACGAAAGCAGCCCCTGTTCTGGCGAACCTAATAACGGGTTATTTTAAATACTCCATATATGAAACGTTACTGCAAAAATATGGATATCCATTTCACCATTATATGAGAGAGAACTGACAAAGATACCTTGACGACTGCTTTATCATTTGGAAGGAGATCATTGATAAACTGTTGGAGTTCAAATCAATACTAAATAATATAAACCCTAACATTCAATTCACAATGGAATATAGCAAAGAACAGCACCCTTTCTTGGATGTTATGATGAAAAAGGTCAACAACCAAATTATAACTAATATTTATCATAAACCTACGGACTCGAAGTAATATCTCCTATTTAGCTTATGCCACGCGAAACACACTAAAAGAAATATCCCCTCTAGTTTAGCAAAAAGGATTTGCACAATAGTGTCTAATAGAAATATTCGGGACCTTCGTCTTCAAGACCTCAGAATAACACTAACTGAAAGACAATATCTACCCTCGCTTATAGACGATGAAATTAAGAGTGCTTCTTTCAGTTTCCCACTAACAAATCCACTCAGAAGGCTTCGGTCGGCCCGAGGCTATAGTAAAAGACACTTGCCCAAGGTGCCAAGCAGTGGGACTGAACCCAGAACAATGTGGTAGGGAAGCAAGCTTCTTACCACACAGCCAGCGTATTTTATTTATTTATTTATTTATTTTGCTTTTCTATTGTTTGCATATGTCATAAGCATGTATACCCCACCCTTACTAATCTGTTACGATGTACTAGGGTAATATGTCATTAATTGTTGTTGATGTTATGTTTTGTTCGTTGATATTGTTCCTGTTTACTTACTTGCTTATCTCTGTTTGTTCTGTATCGTTTGTTTAGGTGAGAGACCGTTTGTGTGTAAAGAACCGGAATGTGGAAGGGCTTTCATAAGAAATGAGGAGTTAACTCGACATCGTCGTATCCACACTGGGGAGCGACCCCACAGCTGCAGTGTTTGTCGCAAGGCTTTCACACGCAAAGACCACCTCAGCAAACACATGAAGACACATACCTGATCTCGCCACTCAGACAAACAACCAAGGACGTTTGTACGCAGTGACCTGACTTGCTAAAAATAGCAACCTAATCTTCCTCAAATCACACCTTACATCTTTTTAAAAAGAATTCTAGGTATGGTGTGCGTGTGAATAAGATAGGATGGTCAGAGTTGGAATGCATTGTACAAAAGTTTTGCCCGATCAGAATATGGAGCTAAACAACAACAACAGTTATTGTTTCCTGGGGATCATAACTGTATTGAGAGCGCAGACAGAGAGCCGACTTGGATATGTAATTCGTATTCTAGGTTCATTGTAACCAGCGTCATCTTTTTCACCAACTTTACTTTTCATCTCATCCGGACGGAATGGGGGCAACAAATTAAGTACCTTGTATGAACTGAGGTAAATTATATCTATGTACCTTTACCCTGATCAAAAATTTTGTGACGGGAGAAAAAATAAATTTTATAATAAATGGGAGTCGTAGGTTGGCAGAATAGGTTGAAAGGCGGACGCAAAATTTTGTGGTACTAACTTATCTCCTTTTACTTTACATTCTGAGTTCAAATCCAACTCGAATTAATTTGACGCTTTACCCTTCCGAGGTCGATAAAATAAGTACCAGTCAAAACTCTCCTTTACGTGTGTGGGATTGCGTTTATGTTAGAAGTGATTATTACCATTACTAAATGAGAGGACGATGTTTAACAAGCGCAGTCAACCACCGGTGTTGATTACGTCCTTTGCATCCCCACTTTTTCACCTTTCGTCCTGTAAAGAATGTGAAGATAAGTATATAATCGATTTGATCAACTCTTATTCCCCAAAATTTGTGGTCGTAGGAAGAGTCATTTTTCAATTGAAAACTAACTATCTTACTCTGTTTACTATTTTAATGCCCTTAAAAAATGTAAAGATCAGAGCCTAATAAAAAAATGCTATTTTAGTTAATAAGCAGTTAATTATATTCTTTTATATGTTTCAGCCCTGAGGCTGTGGCCCTTGCTGGGGAATGTAAAAGTATATAGAAATTGCTGATGGAAGTTGCTATGTATTTTTTTAAATATTTATTAAAAGAAGGACTTGTCCTTTATCTTTTCAAATCCTCTCACACCAGCGAGATTGAGCATAATTGTCCAATCCGAATATGGTATTTGCAGGTTAAAGACTCAAAATAAAAATTAGAAATTAGGTGAGAGGAATCTAGGCTGCTAGCATAACAGTTTGTAACCCTTAAAGGTTTCCTCATGGCTTGACGACGTATTAAACCAGTCTGCAGTACCTATTTCGAGCTAGAGTCTTTGAGAGCTAACAGTCAGCAACTATGACTGGTTGCTCGGTACAAACACTGAATTCTCATGCGGTTTCTATAATTCAACTGAAAGAAAAGAAACCTCGCCTCACTTACACTGAAAATATCTATGAAATGGGCGTGACAAACCATAAGAAAACCCAATATTTTACGCATTAAAAATAGCTAAATAGTACGGAATTTAAAACAAAGATTGTAACATGTCACCAATTTGTTTTTTATTGTTATTAGAAGACATCGACCCAACCGACTGCTTTTAGGAGACATTAAGTATAAATATAAGGCAGCTATATTTCTTGACCTGTGTAATATTTGAAATATGTACTGATTGGCCATGGGCGTTGCTATAAAACATCATAAACATTTCTGTGGTGCTAAAATAATATCACACTCACACACGCATATGTTTTTGTATATATATGTGTGTGTCTGTCTCTGTGTGTATATATATATATATATATATATATATATATATACATACATACATACATACATACATACATACATACATACATACATACATACATACATACATACGTATGAGAGTGTGTATACTCACTTTTGTTAGTTTCAGTCATTTGGACTTCAGCCATACTAATTGGGGGTCCCACTTCAATAGTTTTAGTTAAACATATCCACCCACAAGATTTTTTAGTCTAGTACATATTTACACAAGTCTTATTTTGTTGATATAAAGAGACGGACACAATTGAGCAGTGTCTTACAGTAACATAGAGAAATATACGCATACAAATGGGTATATGGGGAGAGTGTGTGCATATATATATATATATACACACACACATGTAAACGTATATATATGCATCGATGTATACATACGAGGTGCTTCCGCACAATTTCCAGCTGCCAAATTCCACTCTCACAATAATGCCCAGCTCTAGGTACAGGAAAAGCACTTTCCCAGTGTGCATCTCACTGGAATCGAACTTAAATCAAAAATCAGTAAAACAAACCTCTTAACCATATAGCTATGCGTGTAATCTTGTGTGTAGGTGGGATGCATTAAAAGATTGTCTTAGATCTAAATTTCTAAAAGTTTCACAAATACAAAGTGAAAATTTATTCTTCTAGTACGATGATACTCGTTGGTAAGGCAGCTAGCCTTCCAATATAAAGTTGATCATGGGCGGAACTGGTAATTCTATTAGGTGTTCTAGCAGTCGCCAGATGACTACAGAATGGGACACATCCCTGGCACCAGGTTGTCATACCGTACTGTATGATGAGCATTTACAGGTGAATCTTGGAAGATACCCAGCGTTTCGTTTGAAGGAAATATTTAGAGCCTTTTCCTGTATTGAAACAGCTGTCGGTTTTTGTAACTCGATGTTTTTACACACTTTGTGCGCGTGCCCGTGCGTGTGTGATGTGTTTGTGGATCTAGGTGTATAGGTGATTATATTGCGGCTTATGTACCTATATCTGTTTATGTATTCACTACCATATATGTCTGTTAATTTGCCATGTCTTATATGAAAGGTTTATGACAAAAAGAGCGAAAATATTACGTTTTTATTGTTTTGTTTTTTAATTTAGTAAATTTATAGAACCTGTAGAGTGCAAAACTATCATTGTTTTATGTATTTAATTACATCCCTTCACGACCAGTGATCAACACCCATCGAGGGGACACTTTGATTTGCATCTTTCTTTTGTTAATAAAATTAATACTGAAATTCATTCTTCCATAACTTAAATTTCACAGCCTGGTGCCAATCTTATAAAAATTTATTGTTATTGCTTTTGGGAACTGCATGAATGTTACAGATTTTTGTTAGCCACTTTTATACCTATTTATAAAAATTACAAACATTATATTTTTTCTTAAATAAAATTCTACATTCATATTTCCTAACTGTGCTTTAATTTTTCGTTTTTTTTTTCTATTGGTATTATGAAATTATAATTGTAAAAGCATATTTCACATCTCTTTATATATGTAATATGCAGGGTATTATACATGTGTGTGTGTGTGTGTGTGTGTTAGTGCGCGTGTGTATATGTGTGCGTTTGTGTAAGGAAGGTTCTGTGCACACACACATTTATACATACACGTATATGTATACATATATACATGTACACATATGTGTGTGGGTATATATATATATATATATATATATATATATATATATATATATATATATATATGGATCAAAACAGTTTGATTCAAGTTTGTTGGTACTCTTGAGTTACAAGCGTGATGCTGGTCTTCAGCCATTTTGAATTTGAATGACAGAAGTTGATTGTTATTACCGTGAGGTGGCCTGCGATTGGTCGAGAAAGGCCACGCGGTGTCGTGGTTTGATGTTGAGCAACAGTTAGTTGGCAAATACCACATGGTGGACAGGAAATAAACTACGTGGCGATTAGGAAATCAGTCAGGTTGTTGGGGTGGGGAGAAGTAGGAAGGGGCGGCATATGCAAGTATATAGTTCTATATGTGGGTGTGCAGACGTACTCATATGGTTTTGCGTGCATGTGTGTATTGATGCGAGCGTGCGCATCTGTACATGGGCGTTAGCTCTCACACACACACATACGCTTGGATGAACGCGCAAGCGCACACACATGCGTATTCCTTCATATGCACCCAACTGACAACTCTGCCTCCGAGAAAAACTGCACATCCTCCAATAACCGGCAGTATCCATCAACCAGAAATACGATTTATTGTATTGCTGTCACCAGAGATATGCTCTTCTGGCAAATTTCAGGCCTCTGACTGCCGACAACCCGGATATACCACCTTAACACCAGCTGCTACACTAAACCACCTGCACCAAGGTCACCGCTACCAACCACCCTCATGAGCAGGACTTGCCAATTACCAACCTCCAACGCTTGTTTTGCGCGTGTGTACTCACGCACGTGCGCGCGTGACAACACATTTGCATGCGCATGGGTGTGTGCACGCACACTGGCATGCATGCGAACATACATATGTACATATGAATGAATACGCATGTGTGTGTATGCGTGTATATGTGTGTGCACGTGAGCATATGCGCGCGCGCGCGTGTGTACAGACGTGCGCGTGCGCGCCTATGTACAGATGCGCATGCTCGCATCAATACACTCATATATATATATATATATATATATA
>NC_068982.1:175118075-175119453 GCF_001194135.2 Octopus bimaculoides | reverse complement strand
GTTGCTTTCTTGAGCAAGACATTTTATTTCACGTTGCTCCAGTTCACTCAGCTGTAGAAATGAGTTGCGACGTCACAGGTGCCGAGCCTTTGCCTTATCTCTTAGATAACACTGGTGGTGTGGAGAGGGGAGGCCGGTATGCATGGGCAACTGTTGGTCTTCCATAAACAACCTTGCCTGGGAGGGTAACTTTCTAGGTGCAATCCCATAGTCAGTCATGACCGAAAGGGGTCTCAGCAGTATATATATATATATATATATATATATATATATATATATAGTGTGTGTGTGTGTCTTTGAGAGAGAGGGAGGGTGATAAGTATGTCATTACATACATTTCGTTTCATTAATACAGTCCGTAGTTTGAAATTTACGATGTTCCATCTTTTAGCACAACTATGATATCAAGAGTGGCTTTATCTTCTGATTGTGAAAATATGTTATGGAAAAAGAAAATGCTTGAACGTATTTTGTCTTTGTAAAGTCCCAAATGTTTTCAGAAATGTGTGATGGATTTCAAAGTATGAGTTCGATAATAATCAAGAAACAACGTTGAAACAAAATGAAAATGATGAACGAACATAGTCTCATACATTCGTTTGCCTGTAAAATGAGGATAAAAATCAATGCCATTTACACTTTGGGGATCGGCAAAATCAGGCTCAAGAATTGAAATTCTAAACTTGGCGCCAAAACTCGGTATTGTTTGCGATTGGTGTTTAAACAACCAGTGAGATGCCGAGGAAAAGAACAGTCGCCTGAAAGCAAAGTCATGCTTGAAGTAACTACTATAAACAAGACATAATCGATTCAATAAGTCATCACAGTTAACTTTGCATGATACCAGAAAATACTAGCTAGTTATATCATAGAAAGTACCCAATCGCTTCACATGTGTGTGCGTGTGCGTGTGTGTGTGTGTGTGTGTGTGTGTACATGTGAATACACACGCATACACACACACATATATATCTTTTAAATTCGTTTAAGGTAGCGTTAGGTGTATGCAAATAAAGCTCCTAATTCATTACGCCGGCCGCTGTCTAATGATACTAACTAGTGAGTTAGTTTTGGGGGTTGCATCTCGGTTATACCGATAGAAATGTGGGATAAATATAATAATGATAATTCTAGGATAGAATTTATAAATATTTAACACATCGCTACGCGCGTTTCCACAAATCACATGATTTGTGGAAACATACGTAGCGACGTATATTTATAAATTCCATCCGAGAAATTATTTTTATTATATATACATACACATAAAAACATACACACAGGCGCACATTTACATAACATACACACACACACACTTACATATATATATGCTTGTGAGTGTATATATATGTCTGTATATATATATATATATATATAT
>NC_068982.1:175116813-175117496 GCF_001194135.2 Octopus bimaculoides | reverse complement strand
ATGCATATAGTATTTATATTATTATATGATCGAACGTCACGCATCCTTTTCCAAGTAAGTTTTATCTTAATAATTACGATGTGCACTCTTATTCTATCTCTTTTCTGTCTATCTATCTCCCTCTCTTGTCCTTCTTCCTTTCTGTTTTTCTCTCCCACCCTTTCCCTATTCTTCTCCTCTCCCCTTCACCGTTCCTCCTTGACTCTCTCGTTGATCACACGTGACTAACAACCATTCTCTCTTTCTTCCATTTACTTCCTAAAGACAAGACGTGCTTTCATCTGTCTCTTCTCAAAGCTCGTTTTTCCAGCGTTCAGTACTTCACATCGTCTTCGCTAAACAGCCCTCACCGTTTGTTTTTACTGTTTTGTTCGCACTGTCATGTTTTTGTTACCACTTTCACCCTCCGCATAAAATCCCAAATTTTATTTAATTTGCTTTGCGGGAAGGACTGTTTTAACGAAGTCGCGTTTTGTCCTTACCTTCGAAACGCGGAGTAGATAAAACAGGGGACAACTGATGAAGGGAATGTTCTTTATGTTGCATGTCTCGTTTTGTGTTTTATGTTCTCGTTTATGTTCTCGTTTCTCATTCTGTCCATGTTTTTTTATGTCCTATACCCATACCCATATATGCATGTATATATGCATATATTCATATTATATATATGTATGCATGTATGT
>NC_068982.1:175107465-175116669 GCF_001194135.2 Octopus bimaculoides | reverse complement strand
ATCTAAGTATGTGCGGATGTATATTTTTTTATTCTTATTTGAAATCTTTTTATAAAAGCAGGAGGTTGTAACAAAGAATACTCATCGCAGAATATAGATAGCTAAAACAAGATTTGCATGTTGAATTTTAGAAAATTTTTATAGATTTTCACTCTTCCGCTTTCATATTGTATTTAAAAAGCGCATTAACTGGTCGTGTTCTTTGCTTGAAAACCCTAGCTTTTCAGGATTACAAATGAGGCGTTTATTAATATAACTACTTGCACCAACGATTTTGGGTGTCATGAATTTATAATTTACACATAGAAGCTATAGTTTTCGAAGTATTTCTTCATAAATATTCTATTTTTCACTGATTTTGAAAATATTCAGTTTTAATTGTACAGAATTTTTCTTTTTCTGTCCCAAACATCTATATCAACTCCGTTATGCTTGTATTTGGAAGAAAATCTGAGGGAAATATTTCACTAATGTTCATTGTATTTTGAAATTATGTATATAGATAGCTATCGGTTTTACAAGTTGATTCGTTCCCAATTATCATTCGAAAATCGAGAAATCACAAAGCACAAGCTTGCAGGTTGTTGTCCAATATAATGTGGTCTTTGCCTCAAGTAAGAGGTGTATTCAGCCGCTAGGGTATTATTTTGGGGCAACACACATTGAATTACACGCAATCTTTTTTTGTGTGTATTTTGTTTGTTTGAGGTTTTTTGGAGTCTTTTTCTTTTGTTTTTGTTTTTTTTCTTCTATGGCAGTTAATTCTTGTAAAGATGTAAACTTGTAAATTGGAAGCTCAGGAAGGAAGAACTACTTGTAATCAGCAACAGAAATATTTTCAATATTTATCCCAAGGCAGTCTACTTTACCGATGGCATTACATGTTGTTTTAGCAATAACGTCATGCTGCATTGACATTTGGGGAAGTTGTTAATCACATGTATGTCTTCTATATAAGTGTGGCATAATCGACATTTTCGGTCGCATATTGTGGTTTTAAGCGGTCTTCAGTCTCTTTTTCCTCACAAGGCTCGTTAGATATGCTATAGTTTTCTCTCTCTCTCCCTCTCTCTTTCTGTCTTTTTCTTTCCCTCTTGCCAAAAGCGAGAGACTTGGTGTAAATGCCACAAATACAAGTGGAGCTACACTTCCTGTTGATAGAAACATCCTGAAGTTTACAGGAAACATATTAAACTCTTTTGATTTTGCAATGTAGTGTTTTCTCTTCAGGTTGTTGTTGAAAAACGGCAATGTAGCATTTCTGTAGTTGCATAAGAGATCATCGGAAACCGGGTGCTTCTGCAATTCACGCTCGACTTGACTTGCAAAATGCTTTTTTGAACTCGTCATTTTTGAACACTTGTTCGTTGTATTTTTTTTTTTATTGCTGTAGTTCAGATGCACGCGGAATAACAAATGACATTAAAAAATTATCTGGGCTAATCTTAACTTCTCGACTGTCTTTTCTTCTGAGTGAGGACCCGTTTATATCAGAATTTCATGTGGAAGTTTTCATTTGCTATCAGAACACTTTGGATGTTCATATTAATGGAATGAATTTCCTCTGTAGACTATTCAAGTACGTAAAACATGGGTAATATTACCGGTTCTATAAATACATTGTGAAAGCAGAAAGTTCTGACTGCCATATCTTTTAATGTCGCAGAATAATCTTTGGTCAATATATCTTTGCTCACTGTACCTTTGTATGACACATTCCCGTCGTTATCTTGTAGTTGTGTGGAACAAGGAAGACAGATAAATCTTTTATGGAAAAGTCTTAGAGCCGGGTGTCGTTTTTGCGTGTTCAACAATCAGATATGGAAGTTTCATTTGGTCAAATTCCAACCTTATGACAGCTGAAATGGTTAAAACTAGTCGTTTCTGAGTATTCTAAAAATTTACAGGAAAGATCTTTAACTCACAAAGAAGTTACGAGTTATATTTGTGTATGTTAATTCTTGTAAACCAAAGCATATAATCATACATGCATCTATGTATTCAGGTACGTACATACGTACACACACACACACACACACACACACACACACACACACACACACACACACACACACACACACACACACACACACACACACACACGTACTTACATACATACAAGAATATATATGTAAACATACAAACATAGGCGCAGGCATAGCTGTGTGGTAAGAAGTTTACTTCCCAGCCATATGGTCCTGGATCCACTCTTACTGGATCAAACCTGCTATAGCCCCGGGCCCACCATAACCTTGTGAGTGGATTTGGTACATGGAAACTCTGTGTGTATGTGTGTGTGTGTTCCCCACCACTGGACAGCCGTTGTTGGTTTGTTTACTTCCCTGTAGTTCAGCAATTCGGGAGATAGAGAAAGAGTGTACAAGGAAAGGACTTGTGTGATTAAGCCATTCAAGGCGGTGCCCCAGCTTGGCTGCAGCCCCTGTGACTGGAATAAGTAAAATATAAAAGACATGCATAAGTAATAGAATACTCAGGAAAAACCAGGGACATGTAACTTCGAGTGGTGACTTATGCTGGCTTGGCTTTGAACCGATGACGTTTTGCAACCCTACCTGATTGTATTGACTACTTCCTCGCTTGAATTGGATTTTACACAAGTTTTAACCTATGACTACAAACATACACATACGTTCATGCATACACGCACACACATACACACACACACACACACACACACACATACATGCGTATATGTGGCTGTGTGGTAAGTAGCTTGCATACCAACCACATAGTTCCGGGTTCAGTCCCACTGCGTGGCACCTTGGGCAAGTGTCTTCTACTATAGCCTCGGGCCGATCAAAGCTTTGTGAGTGGATTTGGTAGACGGAAACTGAAAGAAGCCCGTCGTATATATGTATATGCATATATGTATGTGTGTGTATATGTTTGTGTGTCTGTGTTTGTCCCCCAGCATCGCTTGACAACAGATGCCAGTGTGTTTACGTCCCCGTAACTTAGCGTTTCGGCAAAAGAAACCGATAGAATAAGTACTAGGCTTACAAAGAATAAGTCCTGGGGTCGATATTTGTTCGACTAAAGGCGGTGTTCCCGCATGGCCGTAGTCAAATGACTGAAACAAGTAAAAGAGAGTAAAGAGTATACATATATACATATATATATATATATATATATATATATATATATATATATATATATATATATATATATATATATACACACATGCATTAACGCGCGCGCTCACCTACATACACACACACATACACACATGCATATATATATATATATATATATATATATATATAACAGTCAAACAAGTTTCAAATATAAAGTGACATGTACTCGATACAGCGAATACAAAGTTGCTATATATTTTTACAAATATAGAAATCAGTCAATACATTTTACTAATAGTTTCAAAGTCTTTCAAAGCAACTGAGTTGGGCCCAATCGCACGCATCAAGTGATATATTCTATGTGGTCAAGAGTATCAATAACTACAGTCTCAAATATAAAAGCATATTGTTTTTCACGTGATATATATATGTATGCGTCTGAGTTTGTGTGTGCGTGTGTGTGTGACCATTTTATATTTGAATCTTATAGAAATTTAGATTGATACATTTTTTTAATACTGTTAGAGGCAATTTTGTCCGATTTAATAGCGGAAGATCAACAGGAAGACCAGTAGTTTGTGCTCTACCACAAGCGATGTAGTAAATCTTTGGCTAATATATTTCTCGCCTTCGGACTATAGAATATCGAAACTGCTATTTGTTGCAAATATAACATTTACTCAAACATCATCATTATTTTTAGCTGTATTTTAATTTGAAAAATATATTTTTCGAATACATTCTAGCTACAGATTTCAATAAACGTTAAATGTATAAACACATTAGAATTTTATTTCCATGAATATTCCTTACTGAAATAAGTGAGAGGCTCTTGTATGATCATGTGCCTTGTTTTTCATCAAATTCATGGTATTCACGGTATTATGTATTCATTTTTTTTTCCGGATAATTTACAACGTTATGATTACACCTAGTTTCCTGCATTTGTGTCGAGTAATTAATGAATTATGTCCATTAAAAATTTTAGATTTAAAAATTCTCAACTTCTTTTCACCCCTAATTGCCTTTTATCCACTTAAGCGGCTCATAAATATCCGATATTAGAAGATTACTTTTCATTATGTACAGTGTTTCAATGCATTGCTTTCGTTGCTGCGCACCATTGAATGTCATAAAAAAGGTAAAAGCCTTATGCCATAAGTAAGGATTATTGAAATCGTCGGTTACTGAAAACTGATTTTACATCGAGGTTTTTTAGTGTTTTTCTTTTTTTTTTTTGGAGGAGGAGGGGTGCTTCATACTTATCATTTTTTATTATGTAGTATTAGGATCTAATATATTTGTAAAGTCCTATCGTTAGTCCATGTACATATAAGAGTCGTTGACCAGTTTCAAAGCTTTCACTGAATCGAGTACACTGTGAAGTTTTGAATTTCGCAGTTACATATCTTCTCCTACGGTACTAATAACCTCGAGAGAGATATGGGTATCATACTTTACAAATAATAAAGCTTTTGTGCCACGTCAGAACTTTCTAGAAACCGTTCAATAACTTTATTTCTAAATGTTAATAGTCTCTATCGAGACACGGAAAGCATCGTCCTTCTGTCTTGGAAACAAAAACAGAATTGCAAGACAGAAAATGACTATTAACGAAAATATATAAGAGATATAGAATTATTGTCATTGTAAAAAATAGTAAACAGTGTCGTGTTTACTTGTTTAGTGACAAGCTTCCTCAACTCTCAAGAATTTTGCGTTTGATTCTTGGAGAAGAGGGAATAGTAAATTTTTGCAATGCCACTTCCCGGGTTTCAGTTCCATGTATCACCCAGCCTCAGAGCAGTTGTTAGGTGTTGTTCCAAGTATTCCTATAACAACTGTGAAGATTTTCAACCTTATAACTCAGTCTCCTCAGTTTTCTGTTAAATCTAGATGATGTTCAGTCTTTTCTCTTTGGTTTACTTCAACTCTGTTAGATTGTGATATTGAAAAATCGATAATATTGAATTTGTTATTATTATTATCTTTTTTTTTTTTCATTTTCTCTATTATTATCACAATTAAAGCGGCGAGCTGGCAGAATCCTTACTGCGTGAAATAAAATGCCTACCGGTATTCCTTCGGGATCTTTAGGTTCTGAGCTCAAATTTTGCCAAGGTCGACTCTGCCTGTCATCGTTTCGAGGTCGATAAAATAAGTACCAGTTGAACACTGGGATCGATGTAATCGATTAAGCTTCTTCCCTAAAATGTCCGGCCTTCTACCAAAATTTGAAACCATTATCACAATTGTTTCCATGCTTCTACTACATTCTCAGTTTATACATCGAAATATATACAAGCATGATTGAAATTACGAAATTAGCTTCGGAATTTCGTGTATCGGGACAATCCCACTGAACGACACCTTGAGTAAGTGTCTTCTTTCATATCTTTGAATTAACCAAAGTCTCCATTTGAGTAAAATTTAGAGACGTAAACTATCGAAGCCCGTCAGCTATTTTGAATGCAGACTTACTTCGTCACCTGGTTTAATGCCATTAACTGCTTTTAGGTAACTTTTGTGGACTTCACTCTTCTACAAATATTTGGACCTTGTCTCTGGTCTGCTGACAACTTCTTCCCTTGCTCCCGCTAGTCTCAGAGATCTTGAAAAGCATCACCAGCGCTACTGTTCCTCCTCAAACAACGCTATTTAAAAAATGAACAGTAATTTTAAATATCAGTTAATGATTGTACTAGGTTATTATTTATACAAGTTTCCTTCTGCTTCGATTCCAAGTTTCCAACTAACTTCACAGTATTTACATTATTTACATTTGGCGGATATTCGTCCTCATCTTGTTTGCTGTTAACACAACGTTTCGGCTGATATACCCTCCAGCCTTCGTCAGGTGTCTTTGGAAAATTACAAACCTGGGTTCTCATTCCTATCGATGTTACTATTATTATTATTATATATAATAGATTTATAAGCCTTAAAATTCACCCCATAATTGCGCACGGGCATATGGCGTAGTGGTTAAGAGCACGGGCTACTAACCCCAAGGTTCCGAGTTCGATTCACGGCAGCGACCTGATTAATAATAATAATAGTAATAGTAATAATAATAGTAACATCGATAGGAATGAGAACCCAGGTTCGAAATTTCCCCCAGACACCTGACGAAGGCTGGAGGGTATATCAGCCGAAACGTTGTGTTAACAACAAGCAAGATGAGGACGAATATCCGTCAAATGTAAATAATGTAAATAATACCTCATCTCTTAAATATAGAACTGTAATAACTTCACAGTGTCTGTATGACTATCAGTTCCCTATTTCATCATTTTCCCAGTTATCCAAGTCTTACCATCTTGATCGAGTTTGCCTGTGTTTGCTCAAACAATATTTGTTTTAATCGTTTCTTCTTATGCTGCCATGATCAGATTTTCGGTTTCTCTCTTTAATTTTCTAGATTTCAATCAAACCAGCTGTTCTCTTATTTATTTTCTATTTGTTAGACAAACAAGAGATATAACAGGAGATATGAAGTGTTGCATAACCCGTTTGCTTCATAAACTTATCATACTTCTTTCTAATATATGATTCATTTCGGTTTCTATGTGTTCATCATTGACAATTCTTAACTGCACATGCAAGCTAACCATAAAATGAAGCCCCTTGAAAAACTGTCACCCCAGATATCGGCAGGGAGATGATTTTCCATTGGGATATCCTAGGGTAATGAATCTTCAGGTAGAAACAGCCTGGGCTATAATTTTTCAGGTGGGCTCAGAGGAAACACAAAATATTGAAACATCAAAATCACAATCACTTCTACTACAACCACCACCTTTACCACTACAACTATCACCACCATCACCACCGCCACAACCAATAATCCTACCATCATTACCACCATCATCATCATCACAAACACCACCAAATCTACAACTAATAACCCGAGTACTACCATAATTGATATAACAGCTACAACCACAGACCAAGGGAATCTCTAAGCGGTTGATCAATTTGCTAGAAATAGCAGACAAATCTCCATCAAATATACTGTTTAAACGATATGGATTAATTTAGATAGAATCTCCGATATATATAGAAAGACGACCTAGTCACGGCTGGAATGTCTGCCCGATCAGAGCTGACCTGGGGTTGAACAACAACAATAATGATAACACCGTCACTAATAAAATATGTAGCATATAATGTATTTGCAACGTTGCCTATATAATTTAAGGCGGCGAGCTAGCAAAATGTTTAACTGCGATTCGATCGTCTTTACGTTCTGAGTTCAAATGCTACCGAGGTCGACTCTGATTTTCATCCTTTTGGTGTCGATAAAATAAATATCAGTTGATCATTGGAGTCTATATAATCGACTTACCCTCGATATCAAAATTGCTGGCACCTCGTTCCAAAATTTGAAACCAATGTTATCTATATAATTGTTGTAGTTTCATTTAACTTTAGCATAATGTATATTATTGCCATTTTTTTTCCTGTAAACTTTCAGGAGTAGATTTATACTATCCCAATTACACAAGTTTAAATATTCGGGACTGTCATACCTGGATACAAAGCCACCATTCCTGGATATAACTCACTCAATAAGAACTCACTACTTGAATGGACGATAAACAAAACTTGACTGTAAAAAAAGATTTAGATAATCCTATCAGGTGGTGCTATTAAGTTAGACATGACCTGGACCAATCTTTGGTCGAAACATATCTAAGATGGGAGGCAGGAGGCTAAATTGGATGCTAAAATTTCAGGTGCTGCCACAGTAATGCACCAACTTCAGTATTCAATCCTCAGAAGAGAAATGGCTGGCAAAAAAAAAAAAAGGGCCAAACTTGCTATATGCAATTCGGTTTTCGTGCCTATCTTTACCTATGGTCATAAATGTTGAGTAATGACCGAAAGAGTACGAGCGTAAATACAAGAGGCTGAAATGGGTTCTCCGAAGGATCTCTGGAGTGACTTGCTTGACAGGGTGCGTAGCTCGGAGATCATGGAATATCTCCCGGTCGAATCACTACTTCTTCGCATTGAGAGATCACACCTCCAGTACTACGAATATGTGATTAGAATGTCGCAGAAAAGAATCAGAAGACGGATTCATCAAGCTGAGCCAGCCGGCAGAAGACTTTGTGGGTAGATCCAAAATGAGATGGTTGAATAATATCCATAGTCTCAGTTGATCACGCTTGAGAATCGAGCTGGAAAAATCTAATGACAGTTGCTTCAGACAGGGCCTTATGGAGAAGATACCTGATGACTCTACCCCCATGACTCTCTCAGGAATAGTATGAAGAAGATTGATGGATGGATGGATATCCTCTGTAGGTTGAGGTGACAATTCTTCAGGTGTACACATGAGTGACGACTATTAAAATTATTTCTCCCCCGGAATGCCGAGTGGTGAGATCGAACGCAGAAACGCGAAATCACAAAGTAATTACACAGCTCGACCTGCCCGCTCTACATTAGTTGTCGCCTCTTTTTCAATGTCTTTGTATGGGGTAGGGGTTTTTTGTCGTCCGCGCATTTTGAGATGCAATGGTTGAAGCAAGCTGGTCGTACATTCATACAATGCTGAAAATACAGACATACCTTTACAAGATATTGATCCTCGACACCTACAATGCAAAACAGTATAATACAAAATTCAATGTTAAACACATAGGCAACAACGGTTGCAACTGGTTCAGGCTGAAAAAGTTATATATTTCTCTGTCTTCTAAGAAAGAATGAAAGAAC
The DNA here is from genome assembly GCF_001194135.2 of Octopus bimaculoides. Taxonomy (NCBI): domain Eukaryota; kingdom Metazoa; phylum Mollusca; class Cephalopoda; order Octopoda; family Octopodidae; genus Octopus; species Octopus bimaculoides. Next base: position 175,107,847 of record NC_068982.1, on the reverse strand, counting down.
AGAACTAAACTGAAAGAAAAGAGAAGAAAAGAAAAAAGAAAGAAAGAATGAATGATAGACAAGTTAGACGTTAAGGGTGGGAGGTAAGTGAACCAAGACAAAGCAAAAACAATTTTTTTTCTTTTTTTATAATGAAATGGATCTTTTACAAAACCAAACAATAAAAGAATGAATGGAAAGAAAAAATAATATAGAGACAAGGAAAAAAAATGTGAACGAAAGTAAAGAAGTGAAAAGTGTAGATTGTCGAAGTGAAATGATTACTGAAATGAACCAAGTTGACCTCTGGCTTTTTTTATTGAAGACGTGCTCGAACAGAAAATCTTGAACCGCGCAAGGTTTAGACTGGGTATCAAACAGTATCTTACAAGTAGATGCTTTT
>NC_068982.1:175102003-175106871 GCF_001194135.2 Octopus bimaculoides | reverse complement strand
TATATATATATATATATATATATATATATATATGCATTTGTGTCTGTGTTTGTGCCCTCGCCATCACTTGACAACCGATATTGGTGTGTTTACATCTCCGTAACTTCGTGGTTCGGCAAAAGTGACCTATAGAATAAGTACCAGGCTAACAAAAATAAGTCCTGGGGTCGATTCGTTTGACTTAAGGCGGTGCTCCAGCATGGCCACAGTCAAAATGACTGAAACAAGTAAAAAAAAATAGAATAAAAGAATATATATATATATATTTATATATATATATATCTTTTCTTTTATCGGATGTTTCAGTCATTAAATTGCTGTCATGCTGGGACACCGCCTTGAAGAATTTTAGTCGTACGAATCGGCACCAGTACGTACTTTCTGTTCCCGAAGCGCTAAATTATGGAGACCTGAACACACCAACACCGGTCGTCATGCGGTGATGGGGAACAAACACACACAGAAACACACACACAGTTGCCCAAGGTGCTACGCAGTGGGACTGAATCCGGACGGAACCACGTGGCTGGAAAACAAAATTCCTTAACATGCAGCCACACCTGCTCAGCTGTGTGTGTGTGTGTGTATAAGGGTGGTGTAAACGGACAGCACAAAATGCGTTATTTGCTTCAATCCATCCAAGGTTTGATTCGTCTCACTTGACCTTGGGGATCGGCATTGTAGGTTCCTGACTTCAACACTATATTAGTTCAAGGTATTGTGTGTGTTCGAAATAAACCAAATACTAAGCCAAGGAATTCTGACTAGATGCTTTGGAGACTGCTTTGGAATCGGCTGATTCTCTGTTTCTGTGTTCATCTCCTACTCGAGCCAATGCTCTGTTCTATCATCAGCCTTGCATTGATGTAATAAGTACCAGTCAGATCCTGTAGTTGAGTAAATTACCCTCACATCTCCCTTTCGTATAAAATTTTGTTTTGTGTGGAGGTACAATGGCCCAGTGGTTAGGGCAGCGGACTCGCGGTCATAGGATCGCGGTTTCGATTCCCAGTCCAGGCGTTGTGAGTATTTATTGAGCGAAAACACCTAAAGCTCCACGAGGCTCCCGTAGGGGATGGTGGTGAACCCTGCTGTACTCTTTCACCACAACTTTCTCTCACTCTTACTTCCTGTTTCTGTCGTGCCTGTAATTCAAAGGGTCAGCCTTGTCACACTCTGTGTCACGCTGAATATCCCCGGGAACTACGTTAAGGGTACACGTGTCTGTGGAGTGCTCAGCCACTTGCACGTTAATTTCACGAGCAGGCTGTTCCGTTGATCGGATCAACTGGAACCCTCGACGTCGTAAGCGACGGAGTGCCAACAAAGTTTTGTGTCTATTCGAAAGTTGTTTTTAAAAGGTTCTATAATCTTTGGAAATGGGTAATTGAGAAGACTTACATTGAAGCCTTTCTTAAGGTGAACTTAGTTAAGCGAGATGCGAACTCAATTTCAACAGGCGAATCGTTTCAGTATCTGGTATTTCACTTGCAGAAATATTTATTTATATTTTAAAATGAAGCGGAGAGAAATGAGAATATTAGACGAGTGTTCCTTCTCAAATACATTAATCACTAATGGCTACAATTATAAATCAACAAAAGATGGAGCCACAGCTTTCGTTTGACCGAGCTCAACGGACTACACTTTATGTTTATTTACAATGTGGTGTTTAACGGACATATTTTGTCAAAGAAAATTAAGATATGCATAAAATGCAATTGATTCAATTAGAAATGGAAGTGAACTAGGTCCCGGCTTTTGAAGATCTTGCTATTTTCTCTGAGACTCATTCTAATCGATATATTATGTATTGATTTTTGAACTCCAAAGTCACAATTTTACAGAAAAGATAAGATCGTGTGACGTTTGCCTTTGTCTTTCGCAAAGAACACTCAGCAACATGTCTTACTGCCGATATATAGAAGACATGCAGATTGTAAGCCTATGCCTTGGTACACATTTTTTTTTTAATGTTAATTATGTAGAAACCTCCAGATGTGGCGTGTTCATCGGTACTTCTATACAGGGTTACTGTTGTATGTTCCTGACGTTTGCTGATAAAAGTATCACCAAACAGAGTGCTGCCTTCCTTAAACGTAAGATATCTTCGACTACACTACTCTATGAAAGTGTGTGTGTGTGTGTGTTCTAGATCAGCGATTTCCTGAGAAGTAGCATCTCCTTGGAAGCATTGTGAGCCCACAAAGAGGCGGTAAATGACTGTAGCGGGTGCTATTAGTGCCAAGAGTGTTTAGCAGGCTTGTGACTTTTCTTTGAAATAAAATATTCAAAGCAGGCACAATACCAATATCTTCAACACATTTTCTAAAAGTTTTGGTCGGCATTAAAATATGAATAAGACATTGTTATTGGTCAACAGAAACATTATCAATGATAAACCACAGCGCAGAATTTGCTTCTGTTTTTTTTTTTTTCTCTTTTTCTTCTTGGTTTTGTTTTTATTTTTACCTTTTTTTTTTGTTCACAAACAGTTGCAAACCACTGTTCGAGATGGAAACCACCTTGACGTGTCCACTACTTAAGAATAACCAATCCTCTTCACTCTTTCGATGCTATTCTATTTCGTTCTTTCCCTCATACACAGAGTCTATCTAGATCACATCGGTACGTAACGTTTCTATCAATACAATGATATTTTTATGGTAGTCGTGACGCCATACATACAGACTTACTGATGTGCTTATGTACAACAATTTTTTTATGTGCTTATAAAGAGTAATGATGGTGGTGGTGGTGACGGGTTATGTTTATTGAAGCATACATATATAGAAAATTAACAAACAATGGCGTATGAGTATGTGTGTGAATGTGTGCTTTTAACGTATGTGAATGTGTGTATGTGAAAATGTGTTTGTGAGAATATGTGAGAGAAAGAGAGTTAAGAATGAAAGAATGAGAGAAGTTAATGGGTCTAAAACTGGGGAAAAGGGTGTTGTAATGATGGTAGGCGGGATGGACAAATACGTAAAGAATTAGTTACAAACAGTGAGTTGACAATTTGATATAATCACACCTATTAAACGCCATCACTGAAATGAGTGCAAAAAATGGCTTTAAACGAATACACAAACGAAATATGGTTCAATATATTCGCAGGCATGGCCTTAAGAAGTTTGCTTCACAACCATATATTCCCGGGTTCGATCACACTGTGTGGCATCGGAACCATGTATTCTTTTACATCAACCTCTACTCAATGCCAAAGCAGTATATGGATGCCTGCAAGAGGGACTGAACCTATAGTTCAAACAGCCAGCATTATGTCACACTGATTCTGCAAAAACTTTTGCAATCACAAACTCAGACATGATAGCAACATTCTACGCAATTCCAACAACAACAATAACAGAAAACCTTGGGATGCTCCAATTCCCCAGAAGGAAGTCGAAGAACCAGTGCGCATGCTCAATGATAGGAAACCCCCAGGAGTGGATAACAAACCATCAGAGCTCCTAAAACATGGAGGGCTACAGCTTATCAAGGCAGAAACAGTTACTTGTCAGAAGATATGAGAGACGAAGTAGTGGCCAAAGGAATGGACCCAATCACTGATGATACCCATTCCCAAGAAAGGCAACTGAAGTCTCTACCAGAATTATAGAACAATCAGCCTAATTAGCAACCCCAGCAAAGTATTGCTAAAAGTTATACTAAACAGACTTAAGGGGAAGACATAAGAAATCTTCGTAGAAAAACAGACAGGATTTGGGCCTCCAAGGAGTACTGTGGAGCAGGTATTTAACACTAGACTGCTCGCTACAAAACGTCTGGAACACCAATCTGACATTCTATCAGAACTTCTTCAAATTCAAAAAGGCCTTTGACCGTGTGTGACACGATGGGTTGTGGCAGGTGATGAAGAATTATAACTTCGAGAACAACATCATGGAAGTAATCCAAGCACGGTGTGGAAACTCATGCATATCTCCTAAACAACAGCATCGAAGAATTCTTCAGGACAACAGTGGATGTTCAACGAGGATGTCTCCTCTCTCCATTTCTTTTCAACGTCTTCCTGGAGAACATTGTGCAGGAGACACGTGAAATCACACACCCTTCTATTTTTATTATAGGGCTGCCCATTTCCAAATTGTACTTTTCTGTTGATATTGACCTGTTAAGAAGTAGTGAAACAGAACTATAGGAGCTTAGTACCAAACTGAAAAAAAGTTTCAGGAGCATACAGGATGGAGATCAGCTCAGAAAAAGAGCAAGATCCTGATTATTAGTAACAAGCAAAACACAGAAGCCAACATCATGCTAAATGGAGAGAGAACTTGATGAAGCAGACACCTTCAAGTACCTAGGATCCACTTTGAACAAAGACGACAGATCTCAAAAGAAGATATCAACAAGATTCAATTTAGCTTCTGCTGCCATGACGAAGCTTAACAACATATGGGAAATGAATTCCATTAGTTTTTCAACAAGATTCAGAATGTAAAAGACCCTGGTAACTTCGATCTTTCTATATGGATGTGAGAGCTGGATTCTTATAGCTGATATGGAGCAAAGAATCCAAGCATTTGAGTACAAGTGCTTCAGAAGGCTGCTATACATCCTGCAGCAGGATGCACAAAACGAACAGCTTTGTCAGGCAGCAAAGTCAAGACATACGCTGGCAGACAGGAAAGATGTTATAGCTTCGTCTGCGGATTATGATGATAAATGTGTGCGTGTATGTGTGTGTGCTCGTATGTGTGTATGTGTGTGCATGTGCGTGTGAGCGTGTGCTCGTGCACGTGTGTGTGTTTGTGTGGAAAAGGATCAACAGTCCTACTCGGGCCTTAGGCTCATAAGGATGGTTTCCCAGATTCTGTGGCGTATATATTCCCCCCCCCCCC
>NC_068982.1:175100541-175101348 GCF_001194135.2 Octopus bimaculoides | reverse complement strand
TATATATATATATATGCCAAATTGCGCGCTCGTTTCTCTTTTTGTCATCTGTGATTTTACTTTTGATCTTCTATATAAATGAAGATATTTCCTCCGTCTGGCTGCTTTTCTTTCTACAAAACGGGAAGTTACATTGCAGAGCTGTTATTTTAACGAGTTGTATTTATTTATCACCCGACGAGATAAATCTGCCACGCCGGTTGCTCCTGAACCAATTACTGAATGTCTCACCTATGAGGGATCGATGCTAGATGTGTCGAAACAATTGTCGTGATTAATAATAAATTCTCGTATATTCCATCTTTCATTTGCCATATACATAACGATCACTGAAACTGACCGTACTTTACCAGTAAGCTACCGGATGTAAACCATTCGTTTTATTATCTATTATACATATACATATATGCAAAAAATCCTAGAGAGAGAGAGAGAGAGAAACAGACAGACAGACAAACAAACAGAGAGACAAACAAACAGACAGACAGACAGCACTGGCTGTTTTCCGACTAAATTTAGCGGGCTGTTAATGAAAGACGACGTAACCTGATGTTATGCAGCATGCATCAAATTCCAAGTTTGTCGTTTCTCTTTCGGTCATGGACGATTCTAGTCTGACAGGAAATGAAACGGACTGCCTTGCATGTGGTTCTAGTCGTTCTGGGCGGATGACCAGTTTCTGGAACGTAGACTTTTGATGTTCAGACTCGAAAAAGAAATGGAAGCTTCTGGTGGGGACATGTATATGTGACCAAACATTCTCAAAGGTCATACATTGCAATGTGTTTGTGTGTGTGTGTGTGTGTG
>NC_068982.1:175096855-175100347 GCF_001194135.2 Octopus bimaculoides | reverse complement strand
CCTTAAAGTCTATTTCAATTATATCTAAAACTGGATAACGGACACGACCACCCGTAAAACAGCATTATTGGTTTAAAATCAATGTGTGTGTGTGTGTGTGTGTGTGCATAAGGAAAAGTGATAGAATAAATAATAATATCATAAGATAAAAACAATATTATAATCTTAATATCATGTAATATGGGAAGAATTCGAGAAACGCAATTGAAACAGCATTAAATTATAATCGGTGTGTTTGCATAGAACGATTTCTAAGTAAGAGAAGGTTTATATAATGTAAGGATTGTAAATATTAGTAAAAACAGAGGATATCATAAGTAGAGCTAATATGGCGAAGTGCGTAGAGACTCGATGCTATGAGACTGTGTTGTGCAGGTCAATGAGAGTGGTGGTTCGACGTTAGTTTACATAGTTTAAAGATGAAATCAAATGCATACTGTTTAAATGAAAGGAAAAGCATTATGATAAAGTGATAAAATAAGTAGATTAGTTCCTTTGCCATCACAGTTGCATTTTCAGCTACTAAGCTGCATGTCACCTCTGCCCAAGCCCACTAATCCATAACCCTTGTGTGTTTATATATGGACGTGTTTGTGTGTATAAGTATGTGTAGCTGTTTATAAATGCATGCATATACACAAGATGTTATACTTTTATAAATGAATATTTATGTAAAAAGTGTGTAGATCCTTATACAATTCAAACGATGGCGATTAATTTGCTGTATGTAGTTTTAGTTGATGTATCACCCTACCTACACCTTATAAACACTAGTTCCTCATTCTTTGCTTTCATTACCTTTACTGTATCTTACTTAGATTTTTTGCAAGGAATATATGAATCCTTAGAATTCAATCTTTGCCAATGGCTTTGTTACAAGCACCAAACTATAGGAGATGAAGCTGAACTTCACTTGTCATTGATCATACCATTGATCATACCATTGATCTGAGAGTCTTTAAACGTCATGGGCTTTTTCCCTCGTTCCGGTATTAAATATCAAAGGAATTCCAGATTATGAGAGTCATTTCTCAATACGATGGTTGTTGTTGTTGTTGTTGTTGTTGTTGTTTCTGATCTTGTGTAACCTTAGTCAGTTCTGATCGAGTATGCATTTAGCTCAAAGATGCTTAGAGAAGACGCTGGGAGAAAGCGACCAAACAAGAATCTGAAAACTATCCACTCTCAGGAAATAAATGAAGCAATCAGCAAAGTGAAAACCCAGTTGTCCTCCAGCCACCATACAGACCGTATGTGACATCCTCCGACTTCCGCCTCGTCGATCCAATGAAGGGCAGTCTTCAGAGACAGATTTGATGACACGGACGACGTGGAAGTGACTTTAAAGAAGTGGGCACAACAATGCATGATCGAATTTTTACAGAGAGGATTCGAGAGTTAGATTCAACGATGGCGCAAATGCATCGCTTGCGACGGAGACAAAGTCCAGTTATATACTTGCATATGTTGGTAGAGTAACTCTTTCTCTAATAGAGAAAGATTTACTCTGCCAACCTATGTAATTTGAACGACCTAAGTCATTTAAAACAATTCTGCTCGCTTTAATATTACTTTTGTTAGAACCGTCGTATAAATACATGCGTGCGTGTGTACGCATATGTATATGTTTATATATATATGTGCATGAGTGTGTGTGTGTGTATGTGTGCGCGTGCGTGCGTGGTTATATGTATGTACATACACGTATACACTCACAGAGAGAGAGAGAGAGCGAAAGAAAGAAAGGACAGAGAGGGACACAGAGTGTGAGATCGAGAGAGAGAGAGGAAAAAGTGGGGGAAAAGCCAATAGGGAACTCAAGATGTGAGGAAGAAATGAGATGTAAGAATATGTGTTAAAAACATTTTATTTTGTTTTTGCAGTCCTAACAATGAGAATACATTATCACTCTGAGCTCCCTTCCTGTTTCTATTCTTCTTTCCTTTGTCATGTCTCCCTCGTCGTAGCTCTGTTTTATTATTCCTCTTCTTTGCTAGTTCCGTCCATCTTTGTCTATTGCTTTCGCAAGCGCACGCGCATAGAGGCATAAAACATGCATACGCCCGTACACACACAAGTACGTACTTATGCGATTGTACATACATACACAGACATCCCACCACACACACACACACACACCAAAGATCCAATGATTCTCTAATATATCATATCATGTACGAGTTTGATATCAACTGACAAACCTTTGCCAACAGATTGTTTTTTGGGGGATTTTTTTCTTTTCTTTTGTTTGTTTGTTTTTTTGTTTGATTTTTGGGTTTGTTTGTTGTTTTTTTGTTTTCTCATTTCGTGATTGTGTTTTATGTATTATTTCATGGTGACATGACATCGATTGACCTACCCACCGATCCTTGCAGGTGTCACCATACTGACTCACGTGCAGTTCACACATAACTTAGCCTTCGATATTGATATATAGAGACGAATCAAGAGAAATGCATTGATATTCTTAAAGGCGATATGTGACATAACATAACTCACCATCACCGTTGCTTTTATATCGTTATCATTTCATATCAGTGATATTAAGATGTTTCAAAGGGATTTTTTTTCTTTTTCATTTAAGTGCCTTTTATATTACAGATAAACATCAAATTTAACTGCAGGACCATCTCCTAGATCCCTAGGGCCTAATTCAATCCCTCTACTTTCTTTTTTGGGTGCCTTTATTGAGGCCGAGTATCCGGTCTGAAGATGGCTTCCTCTCTTCCTCCAACCAGTTTCAGTGACTATGACAAGGGATAAGGGCGCTACCCTTCATTTAATTTAGCGATAAAAACTACTCTGCTGCTGCTGCTGCTGCTGTTTAACTCTAGGAGTTTCTTAATCAAGCTAATCTATTATCAAAGATATGACCAGCCATGAACATCTAATTTAGTTTTAGACTTAATGTATCCAGAATCACATTATTGAATACATCGTTCTTATTTATGGCAGTAGGATGTTGCTTGAGGGAGATTTGACTACTATATCTAGCAGGTTGTATGACTAAAAAGAACCTATTTGGAAATAAGATTGGCGCCACATATCGAATTATTGGTGTTTACAAAAACGTCGTTAGTATAATCATTATTGCAGTTCGATCCATCAAATACATATTTATGTCTTGATGTCATAAGAATATATTTCAAGTGCATAGAATATCCAGGCTTTTACAGTGTGTTAGAAATAGCAATGTGTGAGCTCTTCTTTCATTCCAGACCAGTAGCGGGGGAATAAAATCCTCTGTTATTGGTGCAGACTACCGTGTGCTTTTCTTTCTCAGCACATGTTGAGGAATACATACATACATACATACATACATACATACATACATACATACATGCATACATACATACACGAGTACATACAGTAGAACTGAATGAGTGACCGTGTAGCTGTTGTGTGGCGAAATTTTTCATACCTTATGAAATATATTTAAAGCGAATTTAACGGCTTCATACATTATTAAATGTATAGGAACATATATATATA
>NC_068982.1:175094622-175096280 GCF_001194135.2 Octopus bimaculoides | reverse complement strand
AGAGAGAGAGAGAGAGAGAGAGAGAGAGAGAGAGAGAGAGAGAGAGAGAAGAGAGAATTTATGAAGTTTCGAATGGAAAGAAGTTGCTCTTTCACAGAGATGTATTTTATCCAAGCGTACCCTGGTTTAGCTCCATATCAATTAAAATACTTGGAATTCATTAATTTGTGTTAGTATTATTGTTAACACTTATGAAGTTCCACTAGTCGTTATAGATGTCTTCATCCATTCGAATAGAACAGAATTGTAATAATATCATATAAGGGAAATGGAGAGTTTGAGCGGAAAAAAATTTATTTATTTATAGAATAGTCAATTTCATATCGCCTACGTACGTTTCAATTTCTTACCTTCATTCATATTTTGCAATTAAGATTGCATTATGCATTTAAATGGTAAAAATCTCTTCAGGGCAAACATTGACAAAAATTCATTTCCATCCCAATGGATGGAAAGTTTCTCCTCACTTGAAATAGCAGCATGCGTTGACAAACGCATGGAAATGGAATTTGTTAATTTTTGCCCTGAAGAGATTTTTACCTTTTAAATGTGTAGCGGTTATAAAAGTTTAGCAGCAACATGACGTCATAGTCGTGTCTGCTGTCTTTTGTTATAAATGAATTACGCTTTTTTATTGGTCGATTTTGCTGTCCATACATCGATTCTAGTCTTCGTGAAAAGTTTCTTTACCATAAAGAAAGGTTCTTAGAATCGGGTTTACAGCAGTTGTAAAAACCTTGATTTTGGGGAAATCATTCATTGACGCTCGGTTGCCCCACGGAACCTCGTCATTCATTCTGACAATGCTATTTTGCATTGTTCATCCTTCATGACCTTATGTCATGCATTTCTTAACCCTTTTAGAGTATTTTTCAGGAACTAGCTAAGAAAGTTTTTCCTGTCGTCATTCTCGCAACAGATTCTTTTAAAATGTGGTTTTCTTTATTATAAGTTCTGCAATTTTTCCTAACACTATTATGTTGTGACAAATTCATTGTATATATTTTTACTTTCTGTAAATAGATGATTGGTGTTAAAACCAATCCTTCTTCTCTTGATATTATCTGTACGAACTCTCATCGTATGGTTATAAGGAAATGTTATGCATGCTGCTTAACATCACATTACGTCGTCTTTATGAAGTTATACTCAAGTCTTTTTCAACACAAGAAAATACAGTCAACCCAGTATGAAGAAACGAAAGAACATTCTTAAGACGAACATGACTTTTTTAATTCATTTCCACTAATAGTTTCACCTTGCTCTCAAAGACACATCTTTTTATCATATTTAAACTGTCCTATAACCTGCTAGTGAAATGTCGGTACCTTCAACATACATGCCGAACGTCAGTATGATTGTATATTGCATCTACCGTTCTGTTTATTCTACTAGCTTCTTCTCACAACTAGGTCATTAAGACACAGCAAATTTTACTTATATATATATATATAGCATACCCATCGCCTTTGTTTGTGACTCGTTTCACAGTTCTTTTACTCTTTTCTATTCATCTATCTTCTGATGCCACAATTAGATATTGCATCTTCAATTCTGCTATCTCTCTAGTGTGATATCATCACGTTCTTTTGAACTTTCTTTATCTTTCTCCGGAGTTTTTTTCAGTGATCAAAAAAATTTGTAGACAATTAGCCCTT
>NC_068982.1:175091586-175093882 GCF_001194135.2 Octopus bimaculoides | reverse complement strand
TATATATATATATATGAGGGCATAACTATACAAGAATGCCTCACATTAACTACCATAATAAACACATTTTTACCGAATGCGAGGAAATGCAGCCTTCAAAGAAGCTAGCCTTTTAAAAACAGACTGAACTATAGATCGCCGATTTCGTGATCATTATAGTAATATATAATCTTCACTCGTCAGTATAGTATAGTCAAGACACATAGAAATAAACAAAAAATTATTGTATTAATTATATATATATATATAGCATACCCATCGCCTTTGTTTGTGACTCGTTTCACAGTTCTTTTACTCTTTTCTATTCATCTATCTTCTGATGCCACAATTAGATATTGCATCTTCAATTCTGCTATCTCTCTAGTGTGATATCATCACGTTCTTTTGAACTTTCTTTATCTTTCTCCGGAGTTTTTTTCAGTGATCAAAAAAATTTGTAGACAATTAGCCCTTAAATATCTAACTTTTCGCCTACTTAGTTATTTTAGAAGATTTCATTCAATTCCGTCTTGGTCCAATACTTACTGATGTGTTGGCCCAAAAGGAAATGTTTCCATACAGTATTCGTCTATCTCATCGAACTTAGAAACTCTTTACTTTTCTTGGCAATTCTTTAAATGAATTCAGCATTCAAAGTGTGCAGCTATTTAGTCTTTCTACTCATAATGGATTTTTTTTTTATCGGAAGTGGTTTAAAGAGATAATAGAAGACTTTGCCGTTGCAATTCATCCTTTTATTCTTTTCTGTCGCCACATTGATATGAAATAAAACTTTCAGGCCAGCAAAACTCAATCATCACTTTGACAGCATGCTTATCAAATACTATTGGATTATCTTGATAATATGTTCCTGAGATAGTAATAATTCAATTTCGTCAAAAATCAATAGATAAAATATATTCTCTTTTTTCTTTCATTTTCTATATCCAAATCCTCAATTCTTCTACGCTACCAGCAATAATGATAGTCTGGTTCGGCATATTCGAGACTAGTGACCATTCTACCTTCAATGTCGATTGTACCATTAAAACCATCATGTTATTCCCGCTTTATACTTTCTGCATGGATGTTACACAAAGAATAGGAATGGGTATTATCTTCGCCGTGTCCGATACACTGTTTCAAACAACCCTGTGAAACATCTATTTTGATGGTTATATTTGCTGAAGATAAAATGATTTTAATATTTCAATAAAATGCTGAAGAAATCCCAATTCTAGCGTCACTGACCATAACTTATCATGAATAACTTGTCAAAAGCTTGTTGATTGTCAATAAAAGCAATAAATATTTTTTATGACACTCTCTAGTTTTCTGAATATTCGTTTTAAGATTAAGAAAAGCTTTCCCGGTCCTTTTTCCAGTTCTAAAACCAACTTTGTTATTTTCATTTCGCATTTCACTTTAATTCTGTCAGTAATAATCTTAAGTACGATTTTACTAGTATGAGCTATCAGTGTAGTAAGCTGTACAATTGTTTTTACATTGTGTTATGTTTCGCATTCTTTTAGGTGGTACAATTGCGTGAAAATTGATTTAGTCCATCCATTTAAGCAATACTATTGAGTCTCATATTATTGTGCACAGACTGTAATATCATTTTCCCTTATCCTCCTTTATCACTTACCAAAAAGTTGTGTGTGTGTGTGTGTGTGTGTGTGTGTGTGTTTGTGTGTGTGTGTGTGTGTGTGATGGTGCATGGCTTAGTGGTGAGGAGTATTGCACTCACGATCGCGAGAACGTGGTTTCAATTCATGAACCTGGTGGTGTGCTGTGTTCTTGAGCAAAACACTACATCCCACGTTGCGCTTGCAATCACTTCGACACCTGACGTCTAGTACACAGGGCACCAGGCCAGGAAACGTCGGTCTGATAGAGGGAGTAAGCTAATGTACAGGATAAAGATTTGGTCTCTATAAACAAATCATTTGTACAGTTTACTCAGCAAGAAAGTGTAGAACCGTCTTTCTCAGATTACGAGAGACTAGCATCATGTTTGTCAGTGCATATGTATGTGTGTGTATTTATACATATTTATACGCACACATATATATATACACACGCACACACACACACACACACACATATATATAAGTATACATATATGTATGTGTGTGTATATGTGTGCGTGTATGCATATATATGTACACGTATATGCATTTCTGCATGCGTGACTGTATGATGTGTGCTTGTGTGCGTGTGTGTGTGTGTGTATGTGTGTGTGTGTGCGTGTGCGTGTGTGTGTGTGCGTGTGTGTGTGTGTGTGTGTGTGTGTGTGTGTGTGTGTGTGTGTGTG
>NC_068982.1:175090500-175091311 GCF_001194135.2 Octopus bimaculoides | reverse complement strand
TTGTAAAACTTTCCAGAAGTTTATCATTTAAATATATATCTAGATATGCAATTATATGCATGAGAATACATACATAAAACATACAAATCTCTACATACATACATACATACATACATACATACATACATACATACATACATACATACATACATACCCTGTTGTTGATGTTGAAACTCCAATGAAGGAGCCTTGGATGTAGGTTAGAAACCGGATCTTTCACTATTGGCAAGAAATCTTGAAATAAACTGAATAATAACATACATATATACAAATATATACATTCGTTCACTTTACGTATAATTGCATATTTACTAGCGTGCATATACCTAAATATGTTTATATTTATATTATGCAATCCTAACTTATTTTTTGCTTAAATATTATAACCTTATTTTGTAGCTTATACTCTTTTACTCTTTTACTTGCTTCAGTCATTTGGCTGTGGCCATGCTGGAGCACCGCCTTTAGTCGAGCAAATCGACCCCAGGACTTATTCTTTGGAAGCCTAGTACTTATTCTATCGGTCTCTTTTGCCGAACCACTAAGTTACGGGGACGTAAACACACCAGCATCGGTTGTCAAGCGATGTTGGGGGAACAAACACAGACACACAAACATATACACACACACATGCATATATATATACATATACATATATGCGACGGGCTTCTTTCAGTTTCCGTCTACGAAATCCAGTCACAAGGCTTTGGTCGGCCCGAGGCTATAGTGGAAGACACTTTCCCAAGGTGCCACGCAGTGGGACTGAACCCGGGACCATGTGGTTCGTAAGCAAGCTACTTACCATACGCCT
>NC_068982.1:175088317-175090019 GCF_001194135.2 Octopus bimaculoides | reverse complement strand
CTTTAACCCTAACCCTAACCCTAACCCTAACCCTAACCCTAACTCTAACCCTAGGGCTAGGGTTAGGGTTAGAGTTAGGGTTAGGGTTAGGGTTAATTGTTTCAGAATCGTTTGTTTATGTAGTCGGCACTTAATGTATATCGGCTGAATGGACGTCAGTGATTGGTTGAAATTACAGAAATACGACAACTTTAACATGGAATAATTTATGGATTTCTTTTTTTTAAAGAAGACTAAGAGAAAAAGATGTTTTATATGACACATTCTACCAGTGTTCCAAGTTTCAAAGTGTTTCGTTAATGAAAAATGTGGCCCCCGTTTTAAAAAAGATCCCATTTTCCTTATAACCCCACCCCACATTTTTCTAATAATATACACGTCTTTCAGTATTATATACTTCAAATCCCACAATATTGTACTTCAATGTTAGCTGCCTGTTTAATTTATTAGCACTGCTTCACTAAAATTCTTAATTCTTGCGTTAATCTGCGCGAATTTCCATCATTATTCACCCATTCCTGCATCCAAAATTCAATAACTACTCAACGACCACTTTCAACCAAAGCTACAGATGTGACTAAATTTCCCCTAACATATTTATTGCCATTCATATTTGCTTTCATTCCCCAATTCTTATCTCTACCTCAAAAAAAGTATCAAAGGCTCATAAGGCCAGTTTCCTGGGTTCTGCAGCGTATTTATTCCCTTTCCCACTGGTTCGTCGCAAGACTACTCATTTCTTCCAGCTAAGTTGACTGGAGCAATGTGAAATGAAGTGCTTTGCTCAAGAACATCGCCCGGTCCAGGAATCGAAACCACAATCTTACGATCATAAGAGCAACCCCCTAATCAATAAGCCACGCGTCTTCACCTTATCTCTACCTAACGATTGCTTTAACACATACTCATCTATAAAGTACACAATCTTAATTCAGATCACACTTGCCATTCTTATAGCATTTATATTTGCTTTCACAGAAACATTTATGTTAAAACCAGCCCAGAAACATATTTTCTTCACGCATAAAATCTGTTTGCCGATAAGGAACCATATTAGTACAATTTGATTACTTCACAAATACCTATATTTCTTCTGTTGTACAGTATCATACAGAAAAAAAATCGATTCTGATCTATTTTCTTTCTGTCTATGTACATCAGTTCCTTTAATATAAACACATTTATATTATTGTTCTTTTCCCTCAAATTCCTATTAACTTAAAATCGCATAGCCATGTAGATACCTTTACTTAGATAATCACTATTGTGGTTAACTATTTTTATGTTTCTATGAGTTATCTTTCTGTTTATGTTGTTTATTATGTGTCCTATTTTTTTCCTTAACTTCACTCCTTATAAATGATACTTTAGGTGTGTTAAGAGTGTATATATATATATATATATAAGGTTGAGGAGGGTATTGGATTTAACCAAAGGATTACTTTACACGGATTTCTACACGGATATTTACTACTGGAATGAAACTACACTTCAAGTACTGTTTTCTCTTTTTTCAGCACATCACACTCTTTACCACTTCATACTAAAAATATCCGCCTATGGATATAATAATAGATTACTTTATTTTTTCTGTCTCCGATGAAGGGAAGTACTGGATCTTCCCAGAAACAGCTGTAAGACTCTATCCATTAAATACTTCTCCAACCTTACCATTGCTCCCTTTATCTTTCTATTTTTATAT
>NC_068982.1:175086734-175088192 GCF_001194135.2 Octopus bimaculoides | reverse complement strand
TATATATATATATATATATATATATATATATTTGTGTGCGCGAGCGCACGCCTGTGAACCAGTAATGGACATAGGCTTATTAACAAGCAGTGGTCATTACCATTCTCAATGATAATGACCGCTGCTTCTTAAAGAGCTGCAAAACGAAAACCTTCTAGCCTGGCTGACTGGGAGCTTTTGCCACAGCTGCTATAAAAATGTCTCTTCTCAGACAAATCCAATGCAGAATCAAGACAATAAGCCTAAGAGTGCAGACATGTTTCTCTCAAACCACCGATAGAAAAACGTTTATTACATGAATGACAGGTACATATTCTTTCAGGAGGAGATAATTAGCTTGCTTTGCTTCTTGTAATCTTGAGTGGTCAACAAGACCAGTCATAGAAAGACTAACTTGATTAGAAGTTGAACATTTGGAAGGATTATTGACACCCACGGGGCTTCCTCTCCTTACGTCTCGTTTTAATTTTGCGTGATCAATGAGAAGCTCCCCAACCAAAATACTTGAACTCATTTAGCATAGTTTTCTCCCTGATGCCCTGTCAATTGCACTTTATCTTAACTTTCCTCATAAAATTTGCCTTTTCAAGATCGAGTAGATCGAATTAAGTGGTTCTTTCTATTTTAAATTCGTTCTATTGGGGATTCTTTTCCAGAACATAATTGTCCACATTTTGTCTGGATTTCTTTCATCTTCCATGCGAACTATGTGTCTATAAGAATAAACGTCCACAGCAAGCACTATTGTGTATATATGTGTTCATAAAATTTTATAATATATAGCTATTTTGATCTTTGCTGTTTCAATCAGTATATTGATTTAAATAGTCTAAGAAGCTACCACACACACACACATCAGCAAATGTTTTGCTTCCTGCTTGGCATACAGAACAGATGTCCCTAGTTAACACCAGATTACTGGGTTGGGGGATAGTATCTATCACTGAGAAGGCGAAGCCACACCGAGATACTGGTGTCTAACAAGTTGTTATTCCAGCATGTTATATTTATAACACCCAAAAGTGTGTAAGGTCTTCTCCAAGACTAAATCGCATGGCTAATGCCGATACACGTTTGTTAACACATATACTACCTATGTTCAGATGGTTATTTTGATTTCTATTGTTTCATGCATACTCTATATACATACATACATATATATATATATATATATATATATATATATGTGTGTGTGTGTGTGTGTGTGTGTGTGTGTGTGCTTCACCAAACGTTATATCAATACATTCCTTATGCTACGTCCTCACATTCGTTTGTTTGTTTTTTTCTTTTATATATATACACACCTACACCTGTGTTAGAATGGGGTAGCTGATGAAGGAAAATGTTCTCTGTGGCCTGTGCGTGTTCTGTACTCTGCTTATTATTATTTTTTTGTCTACGTTTTGTTTGCAATGTCCTCTACCCAGATATGCACCTATATATACAGGTAGACGTAGG
>NC_068982.1:175085878-175086134 GCF_001194135.2 Octopus bimaculoides | reverse complement strand
ATATATATATATATATATACTAGCGTATGCCGACACATGTGCGTGCACAGACACACACATACTAACACATACACACATGTATATATACATACATATTTATATACACTGAGATAGATAGATAGATAGATAGATAGATAGATAGATACTTATATATTTACACATATCTACGCATGAGTGTATGCAAGCATATACAAACGCATACATGTACGCACACCTCTTCATGAGAGTGTGTGTGTGTGTGTGTGTGTGTGCGTGC
>NC_068982.1:175077356-175082490 GCF_001194135.2 Octopus bimaculoides | reverse complement strand
GAAATAAGACTAAGATTAATGTAATATAAAGCTGAAGCAAATTAACACCAAATATACAGTGCGTGTGTTTTTATTGGCTAAACTGGCAATATGACCATCCCCAAGTACAACAACATCTGTTTCAACACACGATTTCACATCAAAAATCTTGCAAAACAAATATATATGTGTGTGTGTGTGTGTGTGTGTGTGTGTGTGTGTGTGTGTTTTCTCACTACATGAAGTATGTTGGTCCCACTTAACTATTTAATGTTCATGCAGAAGACATACCTAATAAATTTTCTCGTGTCATTGTTTGAGTGGCCTAATCAGTGAAGGACATTTTTCAATCCGAATCTCCATGTATTTTTTCCAGCCATTCTAACATCTGGAAAGAATTGATAGGAGTATACTTCACTGAGGAAATTTAATAATACCAAAACATGCTACCAAAGTTCAAACGCACTGCTCATTGCATGCCCCCATTCAATTATATACTTGTTTAAGATTTTGGCTTTCTCTCATTTGCTCTCAATGAGTTTTCTATATTAATGATGTAATTGATTGAAGATCTAAGGTCGTACAAAATGATGTAAGTAACACTCAGTTAATTGTGCATATCTGTATGTGTGTGTGCGTGCATTCAAATGTGTGTGAGGAACAGCTTTTATTCCAAACAAGTTATATTGGAGATACAACTGTGCTCGAGTTGAAATTTCTTTTATTAAAGATTTCTCATATTTCATTATTAATTCTTTGAAAACGTTCATCCATATTTGTAGACCTTGCTGGTATAATATTCTGGATGAAGTGGCTGTAAGTGGCACTCCACTATGCAATAGCAGCAACAAAAAAGACCACTAACAACCACTTAATGTAGGCGAAAAGATCAAGAGTTTAGAAACGTTGATAGACTCAAAGGAAATAATTAATAAAAAGGTTAAACTCGAACACAATTGTGTTCTCAGTGTGTGTGTGTGTGTGTGTGTGTGTGTGTGTGTGTGTGTGTGTGTGTGTGTGTGTGTGTGTGTGTGTGTGTGTGTGTGTGCGTGTGTGTGTGTGTGTGTGTGTGTGTGTGTTGTATAAATTAACATCAACAACTGCTGAACTTTATAACTCACGACTATGACATACTGTAGCGTATTTCTCAGAAAGTGTGAACCGTATAACTACATGAGATGGGCTTTTCACAGATACCAGCCAGGAAAATTTATTCGTGATCGACAAGTTCACATTTCCAAATATCCTCTAAGCACTGATTCAGCTATTATCGAATCATACCAACTCCGTGTCTTTTTCACTGCACCACTTAAGTTAGCTAGCGTTGTGACACTTCTACGTAGAGAGCAACAGACAATCCAATCATTCAGAAAACTTACAATCTGTTGTTCGAAATGATGACATCATTTCATATTAGTAGCAATGTCTTTGTCCATCTCAAAGAACACTAAACAAGAAACATCTTACTTATTGGCAAACAACTCTCATCTCAGGATGTAATGCACATTTCACTTGTACATTGGTGCAATGTACCAGTAACGCACATCGCACGTGTACACGGTTAATTTTAGAACAGTTTAAATCCTTTCTTGAACAAACTTTTCAATGCACCAGTTTTCCTATCAAGACAAGCAACTATCTCTTCATAACACCCAGTAACGTTTCAGTTGTACAAACCAACAAAATACAATATAATTATCAATTTCTAAAACAGGCACACATTTTAGTGTTGGGTGTAGTCGATTAAACTGATCAATTACTCAACCGGCACCTTATTTTATCGACCCAGAAGAGATGATTATCAACTACGTGTGATTTGAACGCAAAACATACAGATATTCCAAGATATAAATGTTGAGTGGAATATATTTCTGTGTTGTTAGCTTATTGTGCTTAGCTTTAATATTACACATATCAAAGGTGGTGAGCTGACAGAATCGTTAAGAACGCCAGACAAAACGCTTAGCGGCATTTCGTCAGTCTTTACGTTCTGAATTCAAATTGCTTTTCAT
Organism: Octopus bimaculoides; assembly: GCF_001194135.2. NCBI lineage: Eukaryota > Metazoa > Mollusca > Cephalopoda > Octopoda > Octopodidae > Octopus > Octopus bimaculoides. Next base: position 175,080,499 of record NC_068982.1, on the reverse strand, counting down.
CCTTTCGGGGTCGATAAAATAATAACCAGTTGAGCGCTGGGATCGATGTAATCGACTTCCTCTCCTCCGAAATTGCTGGCCGTGTGCCAAAATTTGAAACCAATATTACACAGATCAAAACCTGCAATACATTATTGGTATCCCGGTCCAGAGAGAGAGAGAAAGAGTTGTGGTGAGAGATAGATAGAGAGAGAGGGAGAGAAAGAAAGAAAGAAAGAAAGAAAGAAAGAAAGAAAGAAAGAAAGAAAGACAGAAAGAAAGAAAAAAAGAAACATTGGGTACCCCTGCAACTATGAAAATTGAGAGGAACACATGCTCGTCTTTCCTTATTTTTCCTGCTAAACAAAGATCACTGTCAGACTCAAGTGATAGTTGTTGGCACTCCGTCACTTACGACGTCGAGGGTTCCAGTTGATCCGATCAACGGAACAGCCTGCTCGTGAAATTAACGTGCAAGTGGCTGAGCACTCCACAGACACGTGTACCCTTAACATAGTTCTCGGGGATATCCAGCGTGACACAGTGTGACAAGGCTGACCCTATGAATTACAGGCACAACAGAAAAAGGAAGTAAGAGTGAGAGAAAGTTGTGGTGAAAGAGTACAGCAGGGTTCGCCACCATCCCCTGCCGGAGCCTCGTGGAGCTCAATAAACACTCACAACGCCCGGTTTGGGAATCGAAACCGCGATCCTATGACCGCGAGTCCGCTGCCCTAACCACTGGGGCATTGCGCCTCCACGGTCAAGTGATAAATATACATAATAATTTGTATTGAATTTCCGCCGAGGTCGACTTTCATCCTTTCGGAGTTGATAAATTAAGTACGAGTTGTATACTGGAATCGATCTAATCGATTGACCTCCACCCCCAAAATTTCGAGCCTTGTGCCTAGAAAAGAATTTGTGTTGAACTTTGGTACAAATTAACAGTATATCAAAATATATTAGGCCTTATAAATTATATCAGACACAATAGAAGTTCTCATTCTATGCATTAAACGGTTGAATCATAATAAACAAACAAAAGCTGTGTTTGATATCTGCCCAATCCTTTTTCACATGCATAAATGAATATGAAAAACTTCAACGAATAAAAACCAAAACTATTTTCTCTTCTACGTGGTCAATATTTAATTTCTTTTTTACATCACTTTGTTTTACTGCTACCTATATCTAAATATTTCTTGTTCTTTAGTACCTTTATGTGGGAACGTATTTCCATTACATTTCAAATTTCGTATAACTCGTAATTCACCCGACATACAACTCTTTGAATGGAACTGGACCGTTTATGTATTTAATTACTCACTGACTTGTTATAAAGCCGAATTTTAGGAAGCATAATTGTTTTTTATTCATTAAATAATTATTGGTTTAAAAAAAAATAACAGCACTGGGCTTCCTAATTTTCAATCATATATATTAGGGACAGAGGCAGTATAAATACCGTGAGATAATATTTATCCTCACTTAAACGTAGATGCTCTTTTAAAACGAACTATACTGCGATAGATACCATGAAAGAAACTCTTATAATGGATTTTGATACAAAATGCATTTTTTTTATATATCGCAAGAGGGGAGATAAATCCTCGCCATCTCCAGCGTCGAAATCACCAGGGCATAAATATTACCTCTTTGTTTTCAATAATTTCTGAAACACCAGAATAGAAACTCAAGCAATTAATGTAACAAACAGGACCAAATCAATAGTGTCTAAATCTTGTCTGGAGCAATTTTCTTGCCTTCATCTTCTGGCTCACCATTACCATACCTTTCTTCAGTTTTTATTTTCAATTTGATCCATATTGACGAAGAACATCATTAGACTACCAATTTAGCAACAAGCTTTATTAAATAGCATAAATATATAGATTAGTAATCTACTACACGGCCAATTCACTTCTTTCCCAAAAAGATCAATGATCACTCCAAACACAAGGTTACGCACCTTTGGGTAGAGGCATAGTCAGTAGATTTGATCGATTCCAGTTCTCGACTGATGTTCAATTTCATCAGTCCCGGAGAAAGAAAAGATAGAAGACAAGTCAACACCGGCCAAATTTAAACTCGGAATGACAAATTTAATCTTGGTAAGATTTTAACTTAGAATGTAAAAAGAAAATACAGTAAACACTGTGGTGTATTTTGTCGGGCGTTCTACCGTTTCTGACATTGTAACCAGTTATAATGATTTTAACATAAGGTCAAAACACGACATATGAGAGGGCTATGAGTCGACTGAATCGACTCTGGTACTTGATTTGACCTTATTTTATCGATCCTGCAAGAAGGTTCAAAGACAAAGTCGAAATCGGTGAAATTTGACCTCAGAACATGAAGCAACATAACTAAACACGATTGTATTTTCTCTTTCTTATCAGTAACAGACTTTCTACTGGTTTAAAAAGGAAGTGATTACTTGTGCCGTATAGTGAAACAGTCCGTCCACAGTCTCCATCTCTGTTTCTTTTTCTTTTTTCTTTTTTGCCAATGTTTGAAGTATAGTAAATAAGAAGAGGTTGCTTACTCCACGTTCAACCTTTATCCGTTTCTTAGAAACAAGGAACAACGTATGTAGTCCTGCAGGAGCCTGATACAATACACCCTGCATGAGTGAAAGAAGGGGACAGAGAAAGAATCAAGCTCATTACTCCATTCGGTGAGAGTTAGAGGAGACAGAAAAATCAATCAGTTTTAGTATTTGACTGGTAATTCATTTTTTGACCCCAGAGAGATGAAAGGCAAAGTTGAATTCGACCGTGTTTGGATATAAATACGCAAAGAGACGGAAAAATTACCGCGAGGCATTTGTCTGATTCTTAAATGACCACCTTTAAAAAGCTATAGTATTTTATTTAGTTTCAGCATCGCTTATTGAAATAACTGGGTATTGTATATTCTATTGTGTATTAGCAATTCTGCAAACATATAGTCCTAAGTTTGTAGAAAATAGTCAAGTTAAAATTAAGACAAAATAATGTAATACATACACGAAAAATGTAATGTAATAATATATATAATAATATTTGTAGATATCATTTTTTCAGCGTCCTTTCGTTCAATTTTTCATTACTTTTTCCTCATAGATCTTGCCGCTATTTTTTCTTTTCTTTTCTTTCCTTTTTTTTTTTTTTTTTTTT
>NC_068982.1:175076282-175077346 GCF_001194135.2 Octopus bimaculoides | reverse complement strand
TTTCTAAACTTAAGAATTTCCCGTGACTATTTCTCTAATCGAATAAAATAAGCGTAAGAAAAAATATTTTCTTTTTGCTTTTATTTCTTGTCGTAAACATACACATGTACATACCCACCAACTCAATTCGTCTCTCTTTCATTTGGCTTTCTTTCTTTCTCTATATCCTTACCCAATATAAAATTCTGATACTATATTCCAAATACAAAGTTGCCTGGGGTTAGCGTGTACACACACACACACACACACACACATGTATGTATGTATGTATGTATATGATAGTGTGTTTATATACACAAACACACACATATCACAGTTCTGATTGTAAAAGAAAGAAAATAGTAAAAGTGCTAGATTAAATATTCACTCTCTAAATTTTCGTCTCTCTGCGTCTGATTTAAAGTCTAACTCGAGGACGAATTTATCTTTCAAGTTTCATGCGTCCGGATAGAAAAAAGGGTACCATGTCGATGAATTGAGTGCTAGTCATGCACTTAGCTCGAATCAGTAAAATGTGTGAATTTCTTACAATGATAGAATCTATGTACTACAATTCCATGATACAGGATTACAGTTCTAAGATATCAGATAACAGTTTTAAGATACTCGGACACAGTCCGGATCTATTTCAAAACGGGGGCACCAGTATTTTCTTAACGAAACACTAACGAAACACATTGAAACTTGGTACACTGGTAGAATGTGTCATATAAAACATCTTTTACTCTTAGTCTTCTTAACAAAAAAACGTACATCGCAAGTTATTCCATGTGAAAGTTGTCGTATTTCTGTAATTTCAACCAATCACTGACGTCTATTCAGCTGAATAGAGTTACTGCTGGGCGGTCATAAAAATGTTATTCCCTGTGACATATTTCATCCGGTTTAATCGTAATTTATACGCATATATTGTTTATATAATAAATTACGCTGTGCGTATCTATGTGTGTAACAATTTTAGAGTTCGGATTCTAGAGTTAGGGTTAGTTTTAGGGTTAGGGTTAGGGTTAACAGTCTAGTTAGGGTTAGGGTTACGGTTAGGGGATGAATACGATATACACCGT
>NC_068982.1:175072505-175076272 GCF_001194135.2 Octopus bimaculoides | reverse complement strand
GTTACTGCTGGGCGGTCATAAAAATGTTATTCCCTGTGACATATTTCATCCGGTTTAATCGTAATTTATACGCATATATTGTTTATATAATAAATTACGCTGTGCGTATCTATGTGTGTAACAATTTTAGAGTTCGGATTCTAGAGTTAGGGTTAGTTTTAGGGTTAGGGTTAGGGTTAACAGTCTAGTTAGGGTTAGGGTTACGGTTAGGGGATGAATACGATATACACCGTTACAGCGCTAACTGTTTTCAACTGAATAGACGTCAGTGATTAGTAGAAATTATCGAAATAAGACAATTTTTTACATGAAATAAATTCGAATACAAAATTTTTTTTCTGTTCTATAACACAAAATAGATAAGTATACGAAGTTTGAAAGTCTTTCGGTACCAAAAACACTACATAAAACATAAATGAAAACTGGTGCCCCGTTTTGAAATAGATCCCACAGTCCTCAGGCACCAGATTACTGATCTAAGATACAGTTTTTAAGACACCCGGGAAAATCCTAGATACTGCCTCTGAATACATTTGTGAATTATACAACTCTGAAGAGCCTGTTTGTAGCTAGGCTTAGATTTCATCATGGTAACTATGGTAGATCTTTTCGGCCGGTTGTCCGATGCCCTAGTAACTCGAGGTTTTCGATTGAAGTTCCCTAGAATAACATCGATTTTTTTCAATACTTGTTAGACAAGTTCAAGCGACCGATTGTTAAAAAATGAATTCGATACATTAAATCTAGTTCACGCATTAGAAAGCAGCATTATCGAAACCTAAGTATATATGTGTTCCACCTGCCTGTCATTACACTAATAAAAAGAAAACAGTCGCAAAGACTACTTTTCCTATGGTTCAGTTGTAAAATGTCATAGTCAATACAATATACCTTACAACGTAAATGAGTTGTGCACATTAGTCTCCCACTGCTGAACATTGCATACACTGTCAATATTTAATAGTCATGCTATATACTTTTCATATCTGATGAGTGTTTGGAGACATGTTCACATAGTACCATTCTATATTCTGCAAGTATCCTAGGGAAGATTTTTAAGACTTGGGGAGACTTGTCACCAAACCTCACGATAAAATTCCTGCTAATTAAATTAGCGTGCCGATTTTTAAAGGAAAGAAAAAGGTCAATAAATACTTGCCATTACATTTTTAATCAACCAAATATGAACCACGTTGTTGCACAATGCGTCTCTATCTTTCCTTTAACTTGAAACTACCCTCTTCCCAGAATGAGGTGGTTTCATGGCAAATAAGTCGAAAAGTAAGCTACTATAAATCGGCACGAACTTTCCGGACAATCCAATATTTGCTAAATAATAATAGTTTCTAATTTTGGCACAAGGCTAGCAATTGTAGGGGAGGGGATTAGTCGGTACCATCGACCCCAATACGTGACTGGTACTTTATTTATTGACCCTAGAGGAAAGAAAGGCAAAGTTGATCTTGGCAGGATTTAAACTCAAAGTGTAAAGACGTAGAACAAATACCGCAAGGTATTTTTCTGACGCTTTAACAATTCTGCCAGCTCGTCATCTTTAAATAATTGTTGAATTGCCCAAATGATAATAATGACAACAGTCTTTTCTACTAAAGGCACAATGCGTGAAATTTTAGGGTAACGGACTAGTCGATTACATCGACCCCAGTGTTTCACTGGTACTTAATTTATTGACAACAAAAGGATGAAAGACAAAGTCGACTTCGGTAGAATTTGAACTCAGAACGTAGCAGTAGATGAAATCCCGCTAATAATAATAATAATAATAATAATAATAATAATAACATGCACACATCCTACGCAAAACACTTTCAATACAGTAACCATAAGAGCATCACAGCAAACCACAGCACATACCCAAGGCACACAGAGCTGCGCTCGGTAGTGAAGTGAAAGCACGTTATAAAAATAAAACTACTGAACAATAATAATAATAATAATAATGTTGATGATGATGATGATTTTTATCATTATTATTATTGTTATTTTGGTTTGGCTCAGGTTCGGTCTTATTCCTGGTAGGAATTATATGGATAGCGAGTTACTACCTGTAACCTTAGGTATCCACAAGTTTTCAGCAGTCTTTCAAGTGCTTAGAATTCTCCTGATAATCCTTGCTATCAGTAAGAGACAAACTTTCTGTAGGAACTCTACCGGGCATTCTATTTCAATCTCCCTCGTCTATTTGTCTATGTTTTGGCTTACTGTTCCCAACGCCCCAATTATTATAGGCATGACATTTACTATTCGCATGCTCCAATTTTTTTTCCTATTTCAAATTTTAAGGGACTGTATTTTTTTCTTCCTCTTTCTTTACGATCCTGGAATCAAACCGGTATGATGGGTCGATAAGTAAGCAACTTCGCTTTTCCTTATCTACAATCGTTATATCTGGTCTATTGTTTTCTAATTTCTTGTTCGTTTGAATAGGAAAACCCCACAAAATGTTACATGTCTCCGACTCCAGCACGCTTTCTACTTGAATGTACCATCTGTTTCCAACTGCAAATCCCCATTTCTGGCACAGTTTCCACTCTATAACTTTTACGATCTGGTTGTGTCTCCATTTCTTATATTCTTCCAGTTCCAACCTGGGACATTCTGTCACAATGTGCGCCACTGTCTCGTTCCAAGTTCTACAGGCTCTACATCTTTCTGACACATTCTCTCCATATATTTTTTTCTCAAGTTGTTTGTTGTTGTTGTTGTTGGTAAGACGGCGAGTTAGCAGAATCGATAGCACGCCGGGCAAAATACATAGCGGCAATTCGTCCGTCTTTAAGTTCTGAGTTCAAATTCCGCCGAGGTCGACTTTACCTTTCATCCTTTCGGAGATCGAGGAAATAAGTACCAGTTAAACACTGGGTCGATGTAATCGACTATCCCTCTCCCCAAAATTTCAGGCCTTGTACCTTTAGTAGAAAGGATTATTATTATTATCATCATCATCATTATTATTATTATTATTATTATTATTATTATTATTATTAAGGCGACGTGTTAGCAGAAAGAGAGACAGAAGGGGGGAGACGGGGAGAGACTATTAGATGGGAATGTGACTTATAAGACACATGCACATAGATTTAAACGTCTCAACGTGAAACATAACACTTTAAACTTGTTTATTATTATCGTATTACAGTATATTTTATATTTTATGTCGTTTTCCTTTATTTTTTTGTAGTGTTTGTGGTGGTGATGTGGGGCGAAGGTATAGAATATTCTGAATGTAAAAAAAAATCTCTATTGCAATCAGTAATGGAAGAAGGATATAAAAAAAACTGGAATAACAACCAACTCGGATATATATTTTAATAGGTTTATCTGAAGTAAGTATTGCCAATAGTGCCGTAATATGTAATATATTTCTAGCACCACCAGCCTTTCATATATACCATATTTGTATATATCTGTATTCTGTGTTTCATTTCTTGTCACATCTTGTCCAGTAATCAATTCATCTCGTGTTACTGCCTTAGTATTTCTCTCACTCTCTTTCTCACCCTCCTTTTCCCTCTTCCCTTTCTCTCTTACTCTCACTCTCTCTCTCTCTATCTCTCTCTCTCTCTCTCTCTCTCTCTCTCTCTCCCCCTCTCTCTCTTGTGTATATACATATCTATATATATTTACTTATTTGTGTGTATGACAGACAGATAGATAGATAAATAGATAACTTTCTTTATTAGCCAGGACTGAACACAGAGGGGACAATTACAAATGTAGAGCTTTTCTTTTCGAAAATGAAAAAA
>NC_068982.1:175064469-175071461 GCF_001194135.2 Octopus bimaculoides | reverse complement strand
GCCTAGCCCTCCATTTAGCGGATGTTGACAGCAAATGGGTTGCCTAACCATCGGAACGCTTCCCTTCCACAAGAAGCGGAATATGCGTTTCAGTTTGGTGATGGTAGGGTCGGGACAAGGCACGACGGTCAGACAGTAATCGATGATGGATGCGATGTATGCGTTGGCCACCTCCGCTCGAACTTTTAGGGATAGCTTCCTATCGGCCCATTGCTGGGTGAGTGTGGCCACCCTAGTCAATATTTCGCCCCAGTTCTTCTCCATTTAGAGGTCCGGACCCAACCAGACTCCGAGCAATTTAACCGGTCCGTCAGTCCAGCGTCCTACGATGGAGACGCTGTTGGATGGAATGGGCTTGCTTCTCCAGGTGCCGAGCCGCAAGCCCACTGACTTTTGCCGGTTAAGTTTTGCTCCCGTTACCGCTTCGTATTCTTTTAGTGTCTCGCCGACCAGGTCGATATGCTTGTAGCTCGACACTATGACGGTGACATCGCCCGCGTATGCAGACACGCTCCTCCCGCATCCCAGTTCTCGCGGGATGCCTCTCAGCGTCGCCAACTTCCACAGTAGAGGCTCAGGAGTCAATACGTACAGAAGCGACGAGAGGTGGCATCCTTGACGAACCGAACGCATGATGTTAAATGGTCGGGATAGATGACCATTTACGCGAACTACCAAGCGGATGCCGTTGTATAAGGCAGCGATCCAGCTGCGGAAGATGGGACCGAAACCAGCCGCTATGAGGACAGCCTCCAAGTAGTGATGGTCTACTCTATCGAAAGCTTTTGATTGATCCAAATTTATCAGTGCCCCACCCATGCCAGGTTCCTTAACCACCTTGTCTATGATGTAGCGCATACTCCAGCTCGGCACGGCGCACGTTTGCGTCTTGTCGACTAGTTTCTCGATGACAAGCGCCAGCCTCTCGGCTAACACCTTGGCCAAAATTTTCAAATCTGCGTTGAGCAGAGTGATGGGCCTGAAATTATCTATGACGTTCCCCTTGTTTGGATCTGTCTTTAGCAGTGCCACCACTCCTCGCTTTTTACAAAGACGGGGATACTCCTGTTTTTCTACCAGTTGCAGTAGACAGCTGCCAAGACGCCTCCAAACAAGTCTGGCATATGACAATAAAGTTCGTAAAGTGCGTAGGGTAGACCATCCAAGCTTCGTGACTTGTCTCCCGCGCAGCCTACCATCACATCCCATACGTGCACGGCTGTGATGGGTCTTTTACAACACTCCGCCTCTCTTGCTGAGAGTGGTGGCAGGCCATGCAGGTAGGCACTAAAGTCCACTCTGCGTTCTGACCCACCAGTTACCCCAAACAGTCGGGCAAATTGTTGTTGAAAGGCCTCACTCATCTTTTCAGGCTCGAGTAATTCGCACCCTTGTTCATCTGTAAGTGACCTAATGGTGGCTCTGTTGCTTCGTTGCGTCTCCGCCACTCGGGCCTCTCGGGCGGCTCCAACTCCGTTCCTCAGAGTACGCATCCTAGCTCTGACAACGCATCCTTCCTGTTTGGCGTTGAAGTGTTGGTCGAGGGCCAACCTCACCGCCAGTACGTTGGACCCGATGCCAGTTTTAAGTGCCTCTTCTAATTTCTTAACTAGGTCTCCCTCTATTTCGGTCTAATGCTAGGACCTTACTGTACCTAACCGATTCTGCTTTAATTGCTTTCTTTAGGGCATACCACCATCTGTTGTTGATGATGGCACCCGTCAATACTCTCTTAACTAATGGGCTAATCCGGTTCCTGTAAGCCTGGCGTTCAGCTTCCAGTAACCGGGACCCTGCCTATGTGTCTTATCTAAGTGGCTAACCATTCCACAAGCAGAATCAGCGTGCTGCAAAGAATGACAAAAGAGTACCTTTTGAATTTCAGTAATAATCCTCTGTGAGGTGGATTCTGTTTATTCACTCACATTTGCCCAAAATGCTACACAGTGGGACCAAACGAGTGATAGTTGTGAAGCGAGCTTCTTTAACATACTGTGCACACACACACACACACATATAAACCATTATCTCCTTTATGATGCACTGACAACCCTCACTAGGTGAATATATTCATTAATTACGAAGAATTCTATGCAGCTGAGGATACAATACCATTGAGTTTGACGAATCTATATCTATGCTATTCTTAGTTTTGTTATATAACATTATGTTAAGTTTGTTGAGTGTAAATTCGTACCTAAATTATATAATCAAGATATTTGTAGTCTTTCTAAAAGAAGAAAACATTCCCTTGTGAATTTTTTTCCCTCTAAATATTTGTTTCCTTAAATCTTATATTTACAACTTGATGAAGAAGACTATTTCGGTGTGAAGTGCTTTAGCCACCGATTCCATCTAATGCGGATGATAGGGTGCGAACCACTCACCTCGTGACTAAATTCTCTATGCCTTACATACTAGGCCATCAACGTTCTGATACTTTCAGCGTTATAAATCGAAACTTTATGTGTGTGTGTGTATACATACATATATATATATTCTCCATCCTCTCTGTTTGTCATTATGTCTCTATTTTTCTGTTTACATATATACACACACATACATATATACATATAAGCATGCACAGTGGTATGCGGAAATACATACATAAACACACCCATTGCATAAATACACCCATTATACGTTTGCGAGCATATTCAGCCTTAAGCATTCATATTCACATATATGCAGACATACACTCACTATAATCACAAATCCTTGAATCTGCCCTGACATAAACAATGAATCCTTGTCACTTTCTTTGTAATCGGCTTGAATTCTGCGAAGAAGAATTTGAAATTTCTGTACATTGTAAGCCCAACTGACGTCATGTTAACAGCTGCTGATCAACTGATTTCTCCATCAAGTGATGTTCCGCAGCTGTTAATATAATGTTACAGATAAAATTAAAATAAAAGGGCAAATGAGAAGTCTGCAGATATTACACCAGGACTATAACTTTAGATCTATAACCTATGATTATTGTGGCAAAATAGTCTAGAAACTTAGCCTCTAATATGTACATACACACAAATACACAAGCACACACATAAGTAAAAACACACAACACGCTAAATGACGTGGTTGCAAGTATACAGAGTCATGTATACTTGTGCAGACACTTTTATACGTATACGCATACATGCATATATACATTCATACAAATACATATACATACATACATACATACATGTATACATACATACATACATTGTACACACGACTCGACTGTTGACCAGGCACATGCTTGGCGTGAGAAACTTTTCATCGAATTTTCGTTGAATACTATCTCCAACATTAATACCACACATATCCGCCTTGTTAAATTGCTGTATATTGTTCTGAACACATTCAATGAAAAAAATCTTTTTGTTCAAAATCATACTGATATTCAAACCTGAATTCACCATACGGAGAATCGTTACAATGTAGTTTGACACGACAGTTTCACTTGTGGGGAATAACCGAAAGTAAACAATATCGGAAAAGATAAACAGAATTTTATTAGTTTTAGTCATAGAAGAACCAGAGCTGTAAAGAGGATTTTTCTTGGAGTTACGAACTGAATAATAACTTGCATAATCGCTATAATATGGGTGGGAGTCTGAAAGAGATCAGTACACTAGTTATATGAATAGAATGAAAACATATCAGGATGAACTTCACACAAAGCCGAATTATTTCACGAAAGATAATACGTCAAAGAACAGCATTTGTTTTCACAAAGTGAGAGCTGTGTACAAATAACAGTACATGGACATATTTTGAAAATACACATGTTGACCTTAAGTGCGACAAACAATAATGTGCTATTATGCTACTATGCTTGATCTTTTACATTTAACTGCCGGTAACCATAACAGCAGCAACGATAAATGCATTGTAAACTAGGAAGGTGCAGAATACAAACAATTGAAATGTATTCTTAATGAAATGCTTCGAGAAAAGATTTTTTTTTTCAAATACTCACTATTTAACAAACAATATTTGATTAACAAGCAAGCTAGCTCGTTAAGAAAATCTCTATAAGAGACTAAAGCAGTATCTATACTGAGAAGTAATGTTTATCACCATCTAAACATAGGCGTTCACTAAGAACAAACAATACTACTATTTAACCCCTGGAGGACACCACCTCCAGCTGATTATTCAGTCCGCTCCGTATTCGATATATAGTGAAAACGGGGAGGGAACTCACTACTTTTCCAGCTATCGAGAGCATCCATTTTGGAAAGTTTGATTAGTTTTGATACACAGATGATGTTAACAATGACCAAGGACATCAGGGTGATTATTTATAATACAAAGTAGCAAATCACCGTTTTTTGGCGAATAACGTCAGTTATATCTTTATATTCTTCTCTACGGGTGTTGGGCAGCATCTTGAGATCTTGAAGTTACTAATGCAGTAAGCAAAAGCCAATTTTTTTTTTTAAATGTTATCGTGGGTTGAGAAAATATTTTAAAAAAAACAGATCGCTGATCTTCAAAGGAACATTAACTTACGGTAATATTGGTTTCAAATGTTGACCAAGTCCAGAATTTTGAGGAAGAGATTAAATTGAGCACATTGACCCAGTGCTTAAATGGTACTTATTTTATCGACCCCTAAAGGATGAAAGACAATATCGACCTCGGCAGAATTTGAACTCTGAAGGTAAAGACGGACGAAATGCCGCTAAGCATCTTGTCCGGCACGCTTATCACGTCTGCCAGCTCACTGCCTTAATTTGTGGTAGTATAAAATATTAAGGTAGCGAGCTGGCACAATCGTTAGCACACTGAGCAAAATGCTCAGCGGTATTGCCTTTCATCCTTTCATTTTTTCATCCTTTTGGACTCAGTAAAATAAGTATTAGCTGAGTACTGGGGTTGGTGTAATCGACTTACACCCTCCCCCCGAAATTGCTTGCTTTGTGCCAAGATTTGAAGCCTATGTTATTAAACCAATGCGCCTTACTATCTCGGGCCAAAAATCACTATATCAGGAAATTTTACGGGTCACTTTAGCCCAATAATGCCACACTAATTGAAGATTAGTCTCAAATAGTGTACTCCGGAGTTAGTTCCTATCCTCTTTAAATTCTTTAGTCTTCCTCTCATTCCACTGGAATTTACCCAAATTACGGTAAAATGCCAAAGTTTATTTCATTCTAGATAACGAAAATAATTTTATTGTTCTTGACATCAGCAAATCACCCGGACGTAACCGAATTGAAGCAGAACTGCTCAACTTCCACTTACTAGGTTTCACAAAATCTTATAATAGCTGATGTAGGCTATACATATATAACATTGCAAAGACTGCATTTCAGAAGCTAGTTCTTTTCAAGGCCCGAAACTACTTCATCATTGAGCATTCGCTAACCTTATAAAATGGATAATGTGTGCATCAATTCTAGTATATGACTCATATTTTGAACAGAGTAAGTGTTATACATACATATTACACCGGATCCAAAACAAAACAAATCTATCCGACTTATGGGTAATCCTTCATACTCAAAGACACTACATCACTAGCACATGTCGTATTCCATATTTTTTCTTCTTATCTGTCGATACCTCAACTGTCTCTGCTCATCTGAATAAGCAAATTACGGATCAACTTTTGATTTGCCAGCATCTCCTTCTCTATCCTTCATTTCTATATCTCAATTATCACAGTCTCAATTATTAACACGAATACAATGCCTAGTATGCAAAGCTTTAACACTCTTGCATTCTCCGTTGCCCATGTTTTCCCAACAGTTGAAAGTCAGTCACATCGACCTCACTTGCCTGAAAATGTCAGCAAGGATTAAAATGCTAAAAAGATCTGTGTTTAAGAAATTTGTTTTGCAACCATAGGGTTAGAAGTTCTATTCCACTGTGTAGGTACATTGAGTATCTTCTACTTTAGCTAAGTATTGATCAATACCATTTTGGCGGAATTTGTTTGACGGAGATAGTGCGGAATTCCAGTGTATGTGTATGCATATGTGTGTATATAAATGTATGTAGATACTAGTGAGTTAAGTGGCGATCCTTTACACTGAAAAGTAACTTAACCATTCGATATATAAACCAGTAGCTAACCAGTGGTAGATATATAATAGACTAAAACGCTTAAATACGGTGCCCCAGTATGGCCAGAATCCAATAACTGAAACTAGTAAACGAACACAATAATTAAGACAGTAATAATATATCGAAATATTTTTTTAAGTTCTAAAGAGAAAATCGTATCGTCCTTGATGTTCCTAGCTGTTATAAGACGCAATTTATTTTAATTTAGAAAATTTTCTTCGAAGTAGAGAGCAATCAATATGGTTTGATCTTGTTAAGTGTTGTTTGATAGTCAGTTTTCCATTGAAAATCCACAGTAGAGGTCCTTGTTGATGGAATAAGTGGATATCTGACAAGAAACAAAATCATTGAATACAGAGGAATAAAGGATCGTGTGATCTGCATAGAATTGTTTGAAGCTTAAGGTGTTTGACCTCAGATACCACTATACACGTAGTCAACGCATAACATTTGAATATCGTTACCGATAGCAGATTTTTACTAGCGATAAACTTCAGATAACGAAAGCAGAAATGATGCAAAGATAATACAGCCCAAATATTAATGTTAAGAAATAGATGTTTATCTAGAAATACATATGATCCAAAAGTATACGATCAATAAATATTTTTATGATATCGATCGAAGATACGATCAAAAAATCTTTTGCTAAAAAACTTGCATTACATTTTCTGACATCAAATATACCTTAAAAAATTATAAATATACCCAGAACTTGACTGGCACTTTAATTCATCGACTCCGTAATGAGGGAAGGGAAAATTGGAATCAGCTGGATTTGAACTCAGAAACTAAAAGAACGTTTCTAAATACCATAAAGCACTTTGTTCGATGCACTACCGATTTTCTCAATACACCACCCATCTAAGTGTGGAGTGTGTTTTTATGTGTACACACACACATACAAACACACACACACACAT
>NC_068982.1:175062472-175064210 GCF_001194135.2 Octopus bimaculoides | reverse complement strand
TATCATGTTCAGTTAATTGAAGGAAATAAAATGGACAGTTGAAAGTTAATAATTATTTATTATTAAAAAATTGCTATGAGCATAATTTCATCAGAGAAAAAGATACGCCTTAAGATCTTACATGCCGACCTATCAGTCCATGCCAGCAGATTCTGCTGGCATGAAATGATAGTTTAATCATTTACTTATAGGGTACTAATGAAAACTGTAAGAAGTAAAGATTATCAATATTTTAATGAAAAATATTTATTAACTTTCAACTTTCCAGTTTCTTTCCTTCAATTAACTGAACATGAATTATATGCTTAGTATATACCTATTGGTTTAAGGAAATTTCATTTCTCAAAAATTCTGGGTGCAGAACCAATATTTCTTTGGATGTAACCATCCCTTTATGAGGTTAACATATCCTCGAAGCAAATTGACATATATATATATATACGTGTGTGTGTGTGTGTGTGTGTGTGTGTGTGTGTGTGTACATACATATATACATACATATATAGGGGTAAATTATCCAGGCGGGTACTGTATGAGTAGTCAAGTATCGTCCGAGTTCAGGCTAACCGAGAGATAAGTAGCACCTGTAATTCATCCGATGAATAAATCCTAGGTTCACTTCACTGGATTATGAATATTTTCAGGTCGTATCTAGACCAATTATGCGGTATAAGTAACTATAAAAATAAAATATTTTTAAGAATGTACCGATGCGCCATTCTTCGTATTCATTGTTATTGTTATATATAATAATAATAATAATAATAATAATAATAATAATAATAATAATAATAATAATAATAATAATAATAATAATAATAATAATAATAATAATAATAATAATAATAATAATATAAATAGTATATAAATATATGCATATATACATACATATATGTACATACCTACATATATATGTATATATACATGCATATATGGGTACAGGACATCAAAAAACGTAGACACAATGAGAAAACGAAAACGAAAACAAAAACAAAAACGTAGAAAACGAACTTTTTTCCGAACAACGAAAAAAAACACAAACAAACAGAGAAACGTGACATGCAACATAAAGAACATTCCCCTTCATCAGTTGTCCCTACTTCATCTACTCCACGTTTCGAAAGTAAGGACAAGACGTAACTTCGTTGAAGTTCTTCCCGCAAGGCAAATTTTAAAAATTTGGGATTTTTTGCGGAGGGTGAAAGTGGTAACAAAAACAGGACAATGAGAACAAGACATATGCATATATACATACATGTATGTACATCCCTACATATATATATATACATGCATATATAGGTGCAAGACATCAAAAACGTCTTGTTCTCACCGTCCTGTTTTTGTTACCACCTTCACACTCTGCAAAAAATCTCAATTTTTTAAAATTTGCCTTGCGGGAAGAATTGTTTCAACGAAGTCACGTCTTGTCCTTGCCTTCGAAACGCGGAGTAGATGAAGCAGGGACAACCAACAAAGGGGTATACTCTTTATGTTGCACGTCTCGTTTCTCTGTTTGTTTTTTTCGTTGTTTGAAAAAAAGTTAGTTTTCTATATTTTTGTTTTTATGTTTTCGTTTTCTCATTGTATCTACGTTTTTTGATGTCCTGTACCCATATATGCATGTATATATACATATATATGTAGGTATGTACATATATGTATGTATATATGCATATATTTATATATTATTGATATTATTATATGATCGAACGCCACGCATCCTTTTCCAAGTATATAT
>NC_068982.1:175061299-175062343 GCF_001194135.2 Octopus bimaculoides | reverse complement strand
TATATATATATATATATATATATATATATATATCACAATATTGAAAGCAAATCGGGATCGTCTAGGGCTATGTAAACGCTACATATACACTCATAGTTCATCTATCCTAGCTTTCTTACGTTTATCTTGATTTTCTTAGCAGCAACTGTCTAGGTTATATAAACGTTTAAAAGCTTCATCAAAAGTTTCAAAATGTTATTTCTGTGTTTTCAGCTTCATGTTGTCACCTCACTGTGGGATATCTCTGCTATTTAAGTAAAATCATAAATTGTACATCAAATAGAGTTAGTTATATATCCTAGTTATGAGACGGTAAATAAAGCTATAAGTTTTAGCAGTGGAAATAGTACTGGAACCAGCGACAGTGGTTATAATGAACACTTTACTACGGAAATGCATGGACAGAAGAATTGATAAAATTCTATCACTGGTTCTTTGTAATTCGTAGCCAAAGTACGTCGTTCTTAACAATCAAGTCCACCAGAGTGTAAGTTGTTACTTTAAACTTCCCCTCTTCCCGCCCCTCCCACACTCCCTCAGTGTGTGTGTGCATATATATATATTTATATATATGTATATGACTTTTAAAATACTGTAACTTTTAAAAGTTTGGACTGGGAAAGTACGTTTACGAGACTTAAAACGTTGTTTAGTGGTATGGAATGATACTCAGATGCAAGATACTCAGATAAGGAGAGGTGTGTATCTTGTATCTCACTCCATACCTTCAAATATCGTTTCAAGTCTTGTAGTTAAGTGCAACCTTACGCAGTCATATCCAAAATGGCAACTGATTACCGACATTTTAAAGTGGAAAGCTTGATAAGTGTGATGCATCGCATGAAATTATTTTTGGCGTGGTAAATCCACAAATATATTTATGCGTATGTGTGTATGTATAGGTATGTGTGTGTGTATTATATATATAATTATACACACACGCACACACGTGCGCACGATTAAAGGCGTTCCAGAAGAGACCATCTCATCATATGTGAAGGTTATATTGTCCGATGTGTGCAGTTATTATTATAAGACATCGAG
>NC_068982.1:175059262-175061289 GCF_001194135.2 Octopus bimaculoides | reverse complement strand
ATATATATATATATATATATATACACATGCATATATGGGTACAGGACGTCGCCAACAGTAAACAACGTGAAATATGAAAACAAATGAGTTCAATACGCAAACAACGAGAGAAACAAATGGAAAACAGGACAAGTAACAGAAAGAACGATCCTTCATCAGTTGTCGGCTCGTATCTACTCCTCATTTCGAGCATTGAACGACAGTATGATACGAAGACACCTGTTGCATAAAAGGTGAAT
The DNA here is from genome assembly GCF_001194135.2 of Octopus bimaculoides. Lineage (NCBI taxonomy): Eukaryota > Metazoa > Mollusca > Cephalopoda > Octopoda > Octopodidae > Octopus > Octopus bimaculoides. The sequence goes on along the minus strand of NC_068982.1, from coordinate 175,061,050 downwards.
AGTAAAAAGAGCGCTAGCATACTTCTTGTAGCAAATCAAAAAATAAAAATTATTAAAATTTCGGAGTTATTTCCCCTACCTTTTTATTCAAGAATTAGTTATTTAAGACGTCATTGTTCTTATTCCTGAATGAATTAATTAAGCCAATTAATATATATTGCCTTTATGTATCAGAACGTTGGCTCCACATTACAATATATACATGGGTTGTGTAGCAGTTTTAGCATCATGAAAATGTTATTGCTGTTCGGTAGAAATGACTGTTTCAAGGAAAAATTCTAGATAGCTGGGGTTTGAAATCTTATCACAGACTTGATTTTCTGTTTATTTGCTTTTATGCAATGGTGCAGCAATTCGTATAACGTTGCGATACATTTTTGTACAATACATGTGCACTAATGTGAATTTGTGCATGCACACATGGTTGCATGTGCGAGTAAGAAAATATCGGAGAGTGGGTGAACGTTTGCGTGTAGTAGATTGTATACGCACATATCATAACCACCAATGCTAATACACACACACACACACACACACACACACACACACACACACACACACACACACACACACACATGCATTCATGCATACATACATGTATACATATATGCATATATACATACATAAACATACATATATATATTCACAAATGCGTACTTGTATATGTTTGTATGCACACACACCCATATATAAGTATGCTTTGTACATACATAAATATATATGTGTGTGTGTGTGTGTGAATGTGTGTGTATATATATATATATATATATATATACACACATTCTTATATATATATATATATATATATATATATATATATGCACACACACATATAAGTATGCATTATACATATATGCGTGTGTGTGTTTGTATACATATAGTCACACACGCGAACGGGGAAACGCAGAAACACACACACACACACACACACACACACACACACACACACACAGAGGCGTGCGTATAGATACATGAGTGGGTGTATGTGTGTATATATATATATATCTATACAGTTATGTTTAACGTTGTTCCATTCTTTGGTTGATACCACATAGCGATATCGTTATGTCAATAAGACCTTCCAATGTAAACGGTATATCAGCAATTATATATTTCCCATATCAAATCCAAGTATTTGATATCATGATTTTTGTTTTGTTATTTATTACAATTTTATGTTTGATTTTGCTTGTTTTATTTGTTTGTTGAAGATTTAGAATCTCTAATCTGCTTCTTCTCAAGGTCAAGGCATATCGGTGATGGGGGTTATGAAGCAGAAGGCGCGGAAGAAAGGAGGTAATAATATGAGATAAAGAGAGAAAGGGAGAGAGAGAGAGACAGAGAGAGACAGAGAGAGAGACAGAGAGAAGTGAAAAAGATGAATTTATCCAAAAAAGGAAAACGGTAAACAGGTGAGAAGTAAAAGAAGTAATGAGTAAGGGATACAGAATGTATGGAAGGAGTAAAGAGTAAGAAAAGTGTGTGTATACTTAAAAAAACGGGAAAGAGGGAAACAACCTCTGAAAGAGAAAGAACAGGATGATAGGGGGATAAAGTTACAGGACGATAATAGACTCACATATGCAAAGTCTGACAAAAATGACATAATATTCACTAAAGTGATATATATATATATATATATATATATAATATAATATAATATAGGATAAATTTATCAAGTAGTCAGCGTGAAAAAAACCTCATAATGAAAAAAATAACGAAAAATTTCGTAATGAAAAAATTCATCGTTTCTTCATAGATATATTTAATTATATATAAAGGGTATTA
>NC_068982.1:175058344-175059013 GCF_001194135.2 Octopus bimaculoides | reverse complement strand
ATAGAAAACGAAAACATAGAAAACGAACTTTTTTTCGAACAACGAAAAAAATCAAACAGAGAAACGAGACGTGCAACATAAAGAGTATACCCCCTTCGTCAGTTGTCCCTGTTTCATCTACTCCGCCTTTCGAATATATGTACTCTTTACTCTTTTACTCTTTTACTTGTTTCAGTCATTTGACTGCGGCCATGCTGGAGCACCGCCTTTAGTCGAGCAAATCGACCCTAGGACTTATTCTTTGGATGCTTAGTACTTATTCTATCGGTCTCTTTTGCCGAACCGCTAAGTTACGGGGACGTAAACACACCAGCATCGTTTGTCAAGCGATGTTGGGGGGGACGAACACAGGCACACAAACATATACACACACAAACATATATATATATATACATATATACGACGGGCTTCTTTCAGTTTCCATCTACCAAATCCACTCACAAGGCTTTGGTCGGCCCGAGGCTATAGTAGAAGACACTTGCTCAAGGTGTCACGCAGTGGGACAGAACCCAGAACCATGTGGCTGGTAAGCAAGCTACTTACCAACAACAGTTGTTGTTGTTGTTGTTGTTGTTGTTATTATCATCATCATCATCATTATCACTGTTATTGCTACTAGAATATTAATAACTCCTCTGAAATGAACTTCCACATAAACCCATCCAAAAT
>NC_068982.1:175057534-175058334 GCF_001194135.2 Octopus bimaculoides | reverse complement strand
ACTGACACGCACACACTCAGCAAAACTTTAAAAAAAAACATAAACAGCCTTCGAAACACGGTAGATGGCGTTGGTACCAGGGACCATGTACGTAGGAGAATGCCTGTGTATACATATTTGTATATGTATACGTATGTGTGAGGGAATAGATGGATATGTACACACGTGTGTACTCACATATATCTATGATCTTGAATCATGGAACATCTAAGTATGGTTATGCACACGGACTTATATATTGGAGTGTCTATAACTATTTGTATGACCTCATGTACTGTTTGTAGACTTTTCATGTGCCTTATATTTTTATATTTTTATATTTTTATGTTATATTTTCATTTTTCATTTATTTATTTTTTATTTTATTCTTGCTGTACCCTTATTTTTATTTTTATTTTTATTTTCATTTCTATTTCATTTTTGTTTTTATCTCTTACTGTATATTTGTATGAAATTTTTTGTGAATCTCTGAAGAGGCCTAGCGAATCATGCATGTACCCCCATTTCAGCATTTCATCCGCTAATTACTCCGGCAGGAGCTATTCAGATAGAATTGGGCATACCAACGCTAGGCCGAAACAGCTGTAAGTTTATGTTTATTCTCAAATTCCTTATGTACTTTTATTTGTAAACCCGGTTGTCAATATAACATGGTTTGTCATAAACACTTGTACTTTGTGGTTTTTTGTCACTTTAGTTACAAATTAAGTTAATTAATTGAACGGGATACACTGTCTGCAAGTCGTTGGGTACAGCATATTATCCTCCATTTTCTAATTGCTATATATATATATATATAT
>NC_068982.1:175054099-175055278 GCF_001194135.2 Octopus bimaculoides | reverse complement strand
GTGTGTGTGTGTAAGCCATTTTCTTTCAAATTTATGATGAAGCGAGGTTAAAAGCATTGTCTTTGTTTAACATTTTGAACAAGTTATTCTTTCTTCTTCTTCTTCTTCTTCTTCTTCTTCTTCTTCTTCCTCTTCTTCTCTACCTCCTTCCCCTCCTACTTCTTTTCTTTCTCACCTTCTTTATTAAAGATCATGCGCATGTGTGTATGTCTGTGCGTGTATGTAATTCTATTCTGGTATCTCGAAGAACAATAGAAGAAGAAGAAGAAGAAGAAGAAGAAGAAGAAGAAGAAGAAGAAGAAGAAGAAGAAGAATCTCCACCAATCTTCTACTCACGAACAACTAGTGACGACAGAATTTTAACTGAAGTGAGCAAGTGGTAGCTGTATAAATTAAAAGCGTTTCGCATTTTCTGTTCATTGAGTACTTATACTTGACAAACAGAGAACATAATACGATTTCAGTCTTCAAGCTGAAATTATTCTTACGTCAATAACATAATTTGCAAAGACGTGAATGATGCAGTCTTTATTTTTCACTCCCGAAAAATAGCCACTTCAAAACGCATCCAGTTACAAGATATTTATTTCTTTATTGCCCACAAGGGGCTAAACATAGAGGGGACAAACAAGGACAGACAAGGGGATTAAGTCGATTACATCGACCCCAGTGCGTAACAGGTATTTATTTAATCGACCCCGAAAGGATGAAAGGCAAAGTCGACCTCGGCGGAATTTGAACTCAGAACGTAACGGCAGACGAAATGCCGCTAAGCATTTCGCCCGGCGTGCTAACGATTCTGCCAGCTCGCCGCCTCAAGTTGCAAGTTATTAGGATCAGCATGTTTGTTTGCTCTGTCAAACTATATCACTCTGTCTAATATTGCTTTATAAGTTTCACTCACTGAAGTGCAGTAGTGTTATGCCGCTTACAAGAGTTTTGGTTTGGTACGTATTTTATCGTTATTTATTTGTCATACAGGTTAATTTGCCTTTTGAGAATGAAAGGGTGCAACTCGACTTAATTCAATACTTAAATGGTATGAGATACACACACACACACACACAGAGTTAGATAGATAGATAGATAGATAGATAGATAGATAGATAGATAGATAATATAATTCTCAGATATGGCAACGGAACCACAGCAAAGAATATCCTGACTGCAAACTAATAG
>NC_068982.1:175044938-175047933 GCF_001194135.2 Octopus bimaculoides | reverse complement strand
AAAACGTTTTAAAAACAGAGAGTTACTTACGTTTCTTACATAAATAAAAGAAATTTTATTTAACAAACTGTGACACTAAAGACCGAGGTTACCGTGGTCTTTTCGTAGGTTTTTCTTTCCACGGATAACCTCCCCATTTATTGGGAATTTTCTGTATCATTTCATATATTTTGTAAATACCCCAAACGTTTTGCGATGTATTTTTTTTTTCATCTTTGTCCCCACTTTTGTTTTTTTTTCTGCTTTGTTTTCGCCCCCCTCGAAAAGAAAAAACTCTACATTTGTATTTTGTCCCCTCTGTGTTGAGCCCTGTGTGGCTAATAAAGAAACCTATCTATCTGTGTGTGTAAAAACAAGATATGTAACAAAGAAATGAGAAAGTCGATTTCATAATGTTGTTGGCTGCCTCGAGGGGATTTTTGTTTTTACAATGATCATTAATAAATTCTTTGCCACACTTTTTTTGTCATTCTGCTTCGTAATTATTCAAGGTAGACTGCACACTGCAGCTTAAATGACTCAGTACACCACACGCTATTGTGTAAATGTCTCGGTAGGCCGAATGCTATAGTAGCACCGAATAAAACACCTATATTTTCCCATCCAATACATACTTATGCTTCTACAAGATACGGTTATGCAAAACTAGGCACACGTTTATTTGCTTCCTTAGACGGACTGCAGATAACTATGTCGAAATATCACGAGCTTTAAGTGTGTTTTCCCTTCATCAAACGCATTCAATAATTTCTAATATATATGTGTAACACACGGAATTGGGAATATATCAGTAGATATTCGTTAAATACATCGAGAATGTGTGCAAAGTCTACAGAGGGCTGAATTGTAATTTTTCGGACCAAGGTGAAATATTGTAAGTTTGGGTGTGAAGTAGAGATTCGTAGCTGTCGTAACAAAATACCAGATATATTCGATTTTCCAAAGAGTTTCCGTCACCACATGCCTCATTTTCTTTCTCGTTTATGTATATTATATTTTTCTATCTAGCTTACTAATGCACAATGGCGCTTACGCGTATATGGATTAAACAAAAGGAAACAAACGAACCTCATACGTCACACGAAGATATTTCAGAATATTTACCACAGGATACCCAAAGGGACATTTAGACGTCTCAGTAGCTATTCACCTTGTTGTTGTTACTGTTGTTGTTAGAGATTGTAGCTGAAGATGTTGCAGTACTAGATAAATATATAAATTTCAATTACTAATAGCACAAAAACCAGTTTCGTACAACACTACGGAAGGACGTATCTCCCGTATCAGTTCTGATGTTGCAAGTAAAATACAAAATAATTTCTCTTACATTCCCTTAGCTCTTGGTGAATATATAGGCATGCAAGATTAACCCCAAACTGACAATGTTTGTTCGTTGTTTCCTCTGACGCAACTCTAAAAAAAGAGACTGGCTTGCATTAAAAGTACTTAGCAACATTAGATGATCTAAGTCGTGAATTAAAAATGCGCTTGATGGAGCCTAATCAAATATTAATGTTCCGCTGCATAAGCTTGTCAGTGTTGCAACAGATGGATCACCAGCAGTGGTGGAGAAAAAGAAGGAATAATTATACCTATGAAAAGTTACCGCAGCTTTCCAAAGTTTCTCCTGTTCATTGCATTATTCACTGTGAATATATGGCAACCAGATGTTTCAAGCATGAAGATGTTATGGAATCTATCTTTGAAAGTGTCAGTTTCAAGCAAGGCTTACCGACGTTTCAGAAACTCTATTGGGGAACTGAAGCTTGAATTAAAACCCAGTTATATATCTTTCTACTGCGTTTTGAGGTGGTTGTCGACGAGCAATGATTTAAGTTGGTATATGGATCCATTGGAGCTATTATTATTTTTTTTATAGAAAAAAATCTCATCCTCAACTAGAAAATTATGAATAGATGCAATATTTAATGTCCCAAATAAAGCTTCTACTAATTCTCCAGAAGGATAAGCTTATTTTTTATCTAACTCAGACAATTTTCAGTTATCAGAATAAAATGAGAGTTTTTCATCGAGAAATTTCCGTTTCCTTCCCTGTCATAGTATGAGAGTAAATACATCACCTGGTATTGAAATGAAAGACCACAAACCGAAAGAAAACAAGGATTGCTTGATCATTTCCTCGCCATTTATGATGTCTTGCAGCAGCTGAAACATTTTTTCGTGTTATAAATCCACGACTTGTATAATGTTTGTTCGATTCCCGGGCTTCTGGTTACAGAATTATTTACTGTGGAAATGAAACTAATGGAATTACAAACGACCTGGGTCTAAAGGTGATCCACTAATCCCAGTCTAACATTGAGTTCTAGAAACAAGTTCCAAAAATAAAAATATATATCTTGTCTTTTCGAAAACTAGTGTGCAACGAACCTGCAACTAATATGTTCAGTCCAACATATTGCTGTGTATCACTTTACGCTATCTAGAAGTTTGTGAAGTCTTTCCTTCGTACAGCCCTTACAAATAAACATCTGACAAAGGGCAATTTTTACAGCTTTAATAACATATCGGACGAATTTTCAACAATTCAGAACCAAAATAGGAACCCACAAAACCTCTTGAAGCAGTAAACAGCGGTTTCAATAGTCAGGTATAATAATTGTAACACTGAATGTCATAAAGATATTATAAAACTGCAATTTTGTGAGGAGGTAAATTATTAAAATAATTTTCATTTTCTTAGTTTACTTTTTTTAGATATATTCTCCCACGTTTTGACTGGAAATTAACCAAGACAAATAAATATCATTAGAAATATTTGGCACGTGGTCACTTTTGTCGTTTTATTTTTAGCGCGCAAAATTTGTTTCTGATATGGGAATTCACATATTTCTTAGATGTTCAATTCATTATCGTATTAAACACGCTCAGAATAATTAAGACTATCATCATTCTATATTTAGAAAACATTGTATGTGTGCCCGCGCGTGTTATGTGTGTGTGTGTGTGTGTGTGTGTGTGTGTGTGTGTGTGT
>NC_068982.1:175041059-175043885 GCF_001194135.2 Octopus bimaculoides | reverse complement strand
ATATATATATATATATATATATATATACGACAGGCTTCATTCAGTTTCCGTCTACCAAATCCACTCACAAGGCTTTGGTCGGCCCGAGGCTATAGTAGAAGACACTTGCCCAAGGTGCCACGCAGTCGGACTGAACCCAGAACTATGTGGTTGGTAAGCAAGCTACTTACCACACAGCCACTCCTGCGCCAAATTTGTGAAATTTTGTTATAAAATGTATGTGTAACAATGAAAACGTGTGAGAAAATTTCGATTATGTCTTGCAGCTCTCAAGTATATGAAGTTTATCGTACGTGGCTTTTATATTAAGCAAGTTAGACCATCCTTGTTACAATATGTCGTTTCTGACATAAATTGCACTCTGTAGAAATTTTCAGTTAAACACTGCAGCGTTTCAACGAACATGCCTTAATGCTTTGTCTCTTCTGTGGCATGGTGGGGGTCATTGAAATGATTTTATCCCTACTCCACAACACTGAAGTTGCATGTCTTGAAGTTGCATGTCAATGTAGGAATTCACTGTTTCAAGATTAATACGATTGTTAATTCCATATCAATCAAATGTGCTTAAGAAGCCATAATTCTGAAGGGAAACAGGAATACGTTGATATAAGGTTTTAAAATAATTGCTTAAATATATTTATATAAAATAAAATCTGTATTGTGATTATAAACATTATAGCAAATAAAATTAAAATAAAATTAATACATGAGAAAATTTTGAAGAATTTACACGATATGATAAATTGATAATATCATTTGGGCGTTATAGCCTTTAAAGAGGATATTCAACCTTTAAAGAGGATATTCATCAAAATTCTAAGGGACTAACCTTCTAAAAACACGAACGCTCCCACAATGTGTAAATATATGTTCGATTAGCACTAAATACTGATACTTGTATCAATATTAGTTAATGCACAGTGTTCATAATGACTAGTATACATATATGCGCACGCACATTACACACAGAGACAAACAGGCAAACAGAGATGGATGGATGGATGGATGGATGGATGGATGGATGGATGGATGGATGGATGGACAGGCAAGCAGACAGATAGATAGATAGATAGATAGATAGCTTTCTTTATTAGCCAGGGCGAAACACAGAGGAGACAAATACAAATGTAGAGCTTTTCTTTTCGAAAATAAAAAGGAAAAAAGGGGGAAAATGAGTAAAAAAAGTAAAATTCCGATCAAAAAGGATCGGGGGGAAAAAAGGCGATCAAAAGGGATTGTGTATCACAGAAGAATTTTAAAAATGTAAGAAGCAAGATTAGGCTTATCCGTGGAAAGAAAAGCCAACGGAGAGGGAATAAACACATGAGAGCAAAGTGCTCACTCTCACTCTCTCTCTCTCTTTTTTTTTGGGGGGGGGGATTTACAGGATCATGCTCAAAGTGGTTTCATCACTCGCACGCACCATCTTTGCTATATTTACCCACCTTTTTTGAAACTTTCACGAGACAAAACCTGCTTCTCCATCTGGATAGATGACCGTTTACGCGAACTACCGAACGATGTCGCTGTATAAGGCAGCGATCCAACTGCGGAAGATGGGACCGAAACCACCCGCTCTAAGGGCAACCTCCAAGTAGTGATGGTCTACCCTATCGAAAGCTTTTGATTGATCCAAATTGATCAGCGCCCCACCCATGCCAGGTTCCTTAACTACCCTGTCCATGATGTAGCGGATCAGATGGAGGTTGTCATGGATACTCCTACCCGGCACGGCGCACGTTTGCGCCTTGTCGACTACTTTCTCGATGACAAGCGCCAACCTCTCGGCTAACACCTTGGACAAAATTTTCAAATCTGCGTTGAACAGAGTGATGGGCTTGAAGTTATCTATGACGTTCCCTTTGTTTGGATCTTTCTTTAGCAGTGCCACCGCTCCTCGCTTTACAAAGACGGGGATACTCCTGTTTTGCTGCCAGTTACAGTAGACAGTTGCCAAGACGCCTCCAAACAATTCTGGCATATGACAATAAAGTTCGTAGGATAGACCATCCAAGCCTGGTGACTTGTCTCTCACGCAACCTGTCATGCGCGGCTGTGACACTCCGCCTCTCTTGCTGAGAGTCGTGGCAGGTCATGCAGGTAGGCACTAAACTCCACTCTGCGTTCTGACCCAACAGTTGCCCCGAGCAGTCGGGCAAAGTGTTGTTGAAAGGCCTCATACATCCTTTTAGGCTCAAGTAATTTGCACCCCTGTTCATCTGTAAGTGACCTAATGGTGGCTCCGTTGCCTCGTTGCGCCTCCGCTACTCGAGCCTCTCGGGCGGCTCCAACTCCTTCATTCCTCAGAGCACGCATCCTAGCTCTGACAACGCATCCTTCGTGTTTGGCGTTGAAATTGGTCGAGGGCCAACCTCACCGCCAGTACGTTGGACGCGATGCCAGTTCTAAGTGCCTCTTCTAATTTCTTAACTAGATCTCTCTCTATTCTATTTCGGTCTAATGCTAGGGCCTTACTGTACCTAACCGATTCTGCTTTAATTGCTTTCTTTAGGGCATACCACCATCTGTTGTTGATCATGGCACCCCTCAATACTCTCTTAACTAATGTGCTAATCTGGTCCCTGTAAGCTTGGCGTGCCGTGAACGACGCGTTCAGCTTCCTGTAACCGAGACCCTGCCTATGTGTCTTATCTAAGTCAAGTGTACAAGTCACAAATTTGTGGTCTGTGTAGCTGACAAATTGGAATTGTGGACAACCTACACTATCCTTATCCACTGTCCTACAGAATACTCTATCTAAATACGATTTGGACGACCCGATGCGGTTGCTCCATGTCCACATTGGCACATTCGGGTGGTCCA
>NC_068982.1:175040388-175041049 GCF_001194135.2 Octopus bimaculoides | reverse complement strand
GTTTGGACGACCCGATGCGGTTGCTCCATGTCCACATTGGCACATTCAGGTGGTCCAGTCGGTACCTGTCAGACAGTTGGAAACGTCTGAGCAGGTCTTTGAGGCATTTGCATCCCCTCCCATTACTATCTCTGCCCACGTAGTGTAGATGCGTGTCCAGGGTAGCGTTCCGATACCGCACTAAAAGCTAAGGTCGAGACGTTACCAGGAAAACCTCTAGACGTCGAAAGAAATCTGGCCGGCCTGTTAAGAACGGTGCGTATCAGTCGAAAAGCAAACCTACTACTGCCATCGACATCCAAGACGACCAGCCTGCTCTCAGGGTCTAAGAGAATTGCTCTTGCTTTGAGGTCCAGACTCTTCCGAAGAAGCACCGCGGTGCCACCTCCGCCCATTCTCGGCAAACACGGAGAAAAATAAATGTCGAAATATCCGCCGAACATGTGCTGGAGTGCCCGCGGGCTGTGGAGTCTGGTCTCACTGATGACTATGATATGCAGATTTTGTAACTTGATGTCGTTTAACAGTTTGTCTTGTTTGATCGATTGATTGATTGATTGATTGATTGATTGACTGATTGATGCATATATTGATGCATATATTGACGCATATATGCGCATGTGTGCGTGTGTGCGTGTGAGTGTGTGTGTGTGTGTATATA
>NC_068982.1:175039735-175040306 GCF_001194135.2 Octopus bimaculoides | reverse complement strand
ATATATATATATATATATATATATATATATATATATATATATATACATATGCGCATACATACATACATGCATACATACATACATACACACACATATACATATATATATGTACGTGTGTGTGTGTGTGTGTGTGTGTGTGTGTGTGTGTGTGAGTGTGTGTGTGTATTTGACTACGTAGCATTTCTACTTGCTGGATCAATGAATTTGCAGAGAAAGCTCTGCTGTGGTCATAGCCATTTTGCGGATAGTTGTTCTGATGTTAGAAAGTAGAGCATCTAAATTTGTAAGACGCCGGGGGAACTTAGATCACGTTTCATTATTCTTTTGAAATGCAGTTCTCCAAATGATATCCTTTTAAATTTTTAACTGTTACAGTATGGGTTCCTGGAATGAGAGTTGTTGAGAATGTTGGCATCTGACACTATCACCTATTCTTCTTTCTCTCTCTCTCTCTCTCTCTCTCTCTCTCTCTCTCTCTCTCTCATCCTTTCTTTCTCTCTCTCACTCACACGTACACGCACACACGCACACGCGCACACGCAAACACGCACACTTTCTCGCTCTCTCTTTA
>NC_068982.1:175036340-175038607 GCF_001194135.2 Octopus bimaculoides | reverse complement strand
TGCGTCTCATACCCAAATCTTCAGTGATAATGGATTGAACTGAACCGTAACTAATCTGCACATCCTCTGATAACTCATGGATGGTGATCTGACGATTTCCCCTCACAGCCGCACGCACATCTGCGATGTTTTTCTCAGTTCTGCTGGTTGCGCGTCTCCCAGGGCGTTCGTCAAACTCGACATTTTTTCGGCCATCTTGAAAACTTCTGAACCACTCGTACAATCGTGTGCGACTCATACATTCCTCTCCATACACTTCCTACAACTTTGCGTAGGCCTCTGAGCAGGTATCGCCATGACAACTTCCTCTGTCATGGTCAATGCGACGATCATACGCTACACACCTTCCTTCCATATATACCATTTATGTTTTGTTGAAATTCATACATATTGTCGCTTGTCATGATCTCTAGCATCACTTTAGCGTCGTCGATATAGCTTGTGAGTGTAGCCGATTGTATATTTTTGTCTATATCAGACAACAGTGAGAGTTAGTTTTACAATGTTAATTAACAAAGGTTTAAGACAATCACTGAAAGTTGTTGGACTTTACCTCATACAGCACTGTTTTCCCATGGCTAGCTCTATGTTGGTTGTTCCAGAGTTGGAAATGACAATAGTCTCTTCATACTTATACCAAATGGTGAAACCAAGAATGTTGTTTACCCTGCTACTTTACAGTAATCTCCAAAAGTGACAATGATACAAAATTCTCCAAACCCGATACTCTGTGATATAAATCTGAGATGGTAGGGTGCCAATAAATGCCTTATTATAATTGGACTCTTTAGTTTTGGGCCTGAGGCCCAATTAGCCCTCTGCAGATGCCAACTTAAAAGTACGCACGGAGGCGCAAGCGTGGTTGTGTGCTAAGAAGTTTGTTTCTCAGTCACATGGTTCCGGGTTCAGTCCCACTGTGTGACACCTTGAGCAAGTGCCTCCTGCTATAGCCTCGGGCTGACCAAGGCCTTGTGAACGGATTTGGTACATGGAAAGTGAAAGAAGCTTGTCGTGTATATATATGTGTGTGTGTGTCTTTGTGTCTGTGTTTGTCCCGTACCACTGCTTGACAACCGGTGTTGGTTTATTTACGTCCCGTAACTTAGCGGTTCGACAAAGAGATCGATAGAATAAGTTCCAGGCATTAACAAAATAAGTACTGGGGTCGATTCATTCAATTAAAAATTCTTCAAGGCGGTGCTCCAGCATGGCCGCAGTCTAATAACTGAAATAAGTAAAAGATAAAAGTAATATACATACACGCACACACACACACACACACACACACGACGTGCTTCTTTCAGTTTCTGTTTTCGAAATCCAGTTTCCGTACACTTATAAGGCTTTGGTCATCCCAGGGCTTTAGTACAAGACATTTGCCCAAGGTGCCACACAGCAGGTCTGAACTGGTTACCATGTGGTTAGGAAACAAACTTTTTACCACTTAGTCACGCCTGCACTTATAATTATTAATTATTATTTTATTTTCGATAACAAACCTTTCGTATAAGCAATAATTTATAGTGTACGCATTCATGCATTTTTCGTGCGTTGTTTGAAAAACGTGTGGGAACGCGCATGCGACCAGCATAAGGGGAACAGTGCATTGTTTCAAAGTTCGAAATTACCGTTAGGCCTTAAGACAATAATGAGGTTCTGCACCAGATTCATTCATTATCCGTTCGCGCAATCACACACACATACACACATGCACACACACATACGCATCACTTCGATGCGCGCATCACTTCGACCCCCACCCTACCATCGACAGACATATGCGTGCGTGCGCGAAAGAATGTGGATAATTGCGCAGTCCTTATATCCATGATAATTCGAAGCCTTTATTACGTTTTAGACATTCAAAAAGTGATTATTCAGAAAATATTCAGAAAGAGGCCGATATCACCTGCATAATGGCAAGTGTGAAAAGTGAAACGTCGTGGTGTGTTTTCTGGTGATATCGATATCGAAGTAATAGGCGAAAATTAGATAGATAGATAGATATATACATACATACATACATACATACATACATACATACATAGAGAGTGATATATATATAAATATATGTGCATATATTTGTACATATATGCATATTTACACATATATAGACACACACACACACACACACACACACACACACACACACACACACATATATATATATATATATATACACATACATATATGCATATATATAATATATACATATATATATATATATATATACATATGTATATGTATATATGTATGTGTGTGTGTAT
>NC_068982.1:175032733-175034601 GCF_001194135.2 Octopus bimaculoides | reverse complement strand
TGAAGAAGTGGGAGCCTTTGTGAGTGTGAGAGAATAAACGTATCGGTGGGGTAGCAGGAGAAAGATGGAAGATATTATTGATAAGTGTTTCAGTGTATAACAAACATACATAGGAGTGTGGAAACTTTTTTTTTAACAAAGTGGAAAGATTTCAGCATAAACGTATGAACCCTGGGAAAGGAAGGAAAGTCAAAGAATTAGTAATAAATACTCAACAGTGTTAAAAGATCAGGAGGATTTTGTAGAATATCGAGAGGATTTCAAGAAACTGATAAAATCCACGAAGAAATAACTGTGACGAAGCGATGGAAACAGATGTGTGTGTGACACAAACGCACATAAAAAAAAAACAATATATACATAAATATAACTACACAAATAAATGCGAATTTCTGAGTGAGTGTCCGCATTGCTTCCTGACTTATAGACTTGGCTCTCTACTAATCTCTCTCCACCAACAGTACATATTTGACAACAGAGCAACCACTCAGGTTATTTCTATGCTTCTTTGATTAACAGGCCTGCAGCACGGATTTTAGCCCCTATAACACCTTTAGAACTAAGGACCAGGAAAACGCATATAGCAAGTATAGCAATGGAAGAAGTATAAACAAGCTTTATATTGGTACGAGAATTATCGTTAATCTATTCAGAAATCGAGTGACAAGTGAGAATAATTAACATTTTTAAAACTCCTTTAACTTTTATGTATGCCTCAGCAGTAGATCACTCTTCATGTTGGTTTTAGATAAGATGCCTTTGATCAGCAATTTAGCTATTTATCAATTTTTTTCCCTCCAGATGAAATCCAAGCAACATAAAGTGATAGTTTCCTCATATTGAGTCCATTTCCCAAGAAGAAAAAGTTCCTCTCTTTATCACTTCCGGGGTAGAGCCTATCTATGTCACTATTTCTGAGGAGGTTTCCAATTGATGTTAGTATCGTGCGGGTTTTAACGTGTATAGTGTGGATTTCTTCTTCAGATCAGTCAATTAACCCAAATATTGGTACTGCAAATGCATTGTGGGATATTGCCTTGTTGTAAGAGGGTTTCGACTGCCAAATTTCTAAGTCTGGCACAATATTCTCGGGTCACTCTATCTTTATTCACAAACCTGTCTTCATCATTGCCTAGGTACTTATAGCATTCTTTGTGTAGAACAGGATATATGCATGTATGTATGTATGTATGTATGCGCTTGGATGTACGAACCTGAAAATTCTCTATCCGTGTTGCCGGATTTATTTATTTATTCCTTTCAAGCTGATGATCAACAACATCGCTTCTCTGAATTTCTTTTTTTGCGCGTTCGTTTAGGTGAATACTCACAAACGTTTGTTCATGCGTTCTTCGGTAAAAGAATGTTCTCTCATCTTTGTTTTTTGTTTTGTTTTTTTTTGTATTTTTTTGATGCTTCATTAATTGTTGCCGTGTAAAACATCTGAGAAACAAAAGAGAATGAAATATATAGATATAAATGAGAATGAAAGAGAATATTACTTGAAGGAGTGGACGTTTGAATTCCCAAACTGTTATATCATTTCCATCACATGGGGTTTGTAAATGATCCATCACTAGTCATTATTATTTTCTATATTTGGGGTGGTGGGGTTATATATATTTTGGCGTTTTAATGACACGCAAAGACATGCACACGCACGCACGCTCACACACACACACACACACACACACACACATACACACACACACACACACACAAATATATAAAGTTTATATGTATTTATGCGTGGGTAACTGTGTGTGTGTGTGTGTTTACATATCTATATGTTCACTCAGATATGCATGCGTATATATATGTGCGTGTGTACGTTTGTGTGTGTGTGTGTGTATAAATATATATATATA
>NC_068982.1:175030881-175032268 GCF_001194135.2 Octopus bimaculoides | reverse complement strand
GATGGTTACTCAGTGGTATTTGGCGGACTTCTGGGTTTTTAATCTGTTGTCGATGTACCCGTGAGCGTTCCGATAGTGCATTACCTGTCTGGCCAACGTACAATTCTTCACAATTAGGGCATTTGATGCAGTAGATTAGATTTCTACTTTTGCAGTTCATGTTCGCATTGGTGAATATTTTCCCTGTTTTTGTGTTCATATATGGGCCGGTATGGATTGATCGGCATGTGCCGCATCGGCTATCATTGCATTTGGATACAGTGAATGTTTGATTTTTGTTGCTGAGGTCAAACCTTGCTTTTGTTAATAGTTTATATATATATATATATATACACACACACACATGCCTACAAACATACATACGTACGTACATACATATTTATATATGCAGGTATGTGTGCATATGTGTGTGTGTGTGTCTATGGGAGAGAGAGAGTGTGTGGGGGGGGTGTCTTCCCACCAGTACCACCAGTGATATATGCGAAACTCACTTAACCTATTATAGATTCCGTTCTTGTTGTTGCTGTTGCTGCTGTCTTAGGTAATGGTGCGATTATGCTAGCATCCCTCAGAGGATTATAAATTTTCATGTAATATTCAAACTTATCTGTATCATTGCGACATGGGTTCTATAATGAAGCATGCAACCATAAGACCAATTAAAAACCATATTTCGAGCCGAGGAAATCTGTACCAAAAGATTAAACCTCCATGCGGTCGCTCGATCTTTTAGAAGTAGTTGCTAATTTCTCTTAGCCTACTAGGCTGAAAAGAGATAATCCTAATCCTGATTTGGATAATGTTATTCCTGATACATTTAAGATTTAAAGGATGATGAACAAAATAAGATGCTTTACTTCACAACCTTGTCGTACGTACATACATACGTACGTAAGTACGTAGAAAGCTCATATCGTTGCTATAATGTTAAACTGCCGTATGTCCAAATTTAGCCAAATGCGCTTTTTTTTTCAGTATTTAATTTTGCTTGCAATAGCCGGTTCTTTTGATCAAACTATCGTATCTCAAGCTGCTTCAGATGCCAAAATATGAAAATTGTCAAAGTGTAGTACAACGGTTTAGTATTTTTCAAAAGCGTAGTAAGCCCCACATACGACAGCTTTGCAAAAATATTTCTGACTGAAAATATCATACATTCATGGAGTTACGATTTTATGCACCCAACAAAGTATTATTGTTAAGCTGAAACTGTTGCTAACGTAAAAAGAAATGCAATGGTGAAACTATTTTTTCGTTTTCTGAAAAAGTAACGTTTGGGACTTACGACACTTTTGCATAATAGCAAGGTCAGCTTCATGAGCAGGCCTGGGGCCAAACAACAACATCAGCAATATATTATTCTTTTCTTATCAATGCAGTTGTATTT
>NC_068982.1:175026678-175030503 GCF_001194135.2 Octopus bimaculoides | reverse complement strand
GTAAAGAAATAAGAAATGTTAGCACGCCGGGCGAAATGCTTAGCGGTATTTCATCTGTCTTTGCGTTCTGAGTTCAAATTCCACCGAGGTCGACTTTATCTTTCATCATTTTAAGGTCGATAAAATAAGTATCGGTTGAGCACTGGGGTCGATGGAATCGACTAGTCCTTCACTCGAAATTGTTCGCCCTGTGCCAAAATTTGGCACCAATATTTCAGTTATGAAAGCGGCAAGCTGGCAGAATCGTTACCACACCGGGCAAAATGCTTAGCATTTCGTCCGTTTTACGTTCAGTGTTCAAATTCCGCCGAGGTCGACTTTGCCGTTCATCCTTTCTGGGTCGATAAAATAAGTACAAGTTGAACACTGGGATCGATGTAATCGATTTACCCTTCCTCCGAACTTGCTGACCTTGTGTCCAAGTTGGAAACCAATATTTCAGTTATGAGCTAAATTGCGATATTCCAGTTACTGATTTCGTGATCATACTTTAACTTAGATTTTACTCGAAAATTTATTTACAGCCGAACAAAATATCTTTTCATATACCAAATTTTTAATTTAGACTGTTAGCCCTCTTACGTTCTGAGTTCAAATTCCAACTTCACTTTTCATCATTTCGGGGTTGATAAAATAAATATCAGTCAAATGGTATGGTCAATGATATCGACTTATCCCTTCGCCTCAAAACTGCTGGTTTTATGCCTGAATTAGAAACGATTTTATACACCGAAATTATTTATTTATGGTGCCTTTCATGTTTATAATATTTTACTAATTTTAGGGCGGTGAGTTGACAGAAACGTCAGCATGCCGGGCATAAATGCTTAACGGCATTTCGTCTGTTTTTACATTTTGAGTTCAAATTCCGCCGAGCTCGACTTTGCCTTTCATCCTTTCGAGGTCGATAAAATAAACACCAGTTAAACACTGGGATCGATGTAATCGACTTAGCCCACTCCCAGAAAATGCTGATCTTGTGCCAAAATTTGAAACCAATGTGTCACTAATTTTAAAGAATGGGTAGAATAAAAAAGAAAATGCTTCCTGGTATTTAACTACGCTCTGAATTCAAACTCCGAAATCTGCTTTGCTTGTCATCTTTTCTGGGAAGTGATACCATAGGTATTAGTCAAGTACTGAAGTCGATTAAATCAACCGTATCCTTTCCGCAAAACCAGTGGATTACATCTAGGTTGAAATTAATAATTCACTACTACCATGTGACCTGAATTCTTTCTTTGTGACTACTACTAGTTAACCAACCTGCTGCTGCATACTGTTAATGATGTGATTGATAATAAGAGTGTTTGCATTACTTGTTACTGTTGCTCTTGCGATGGCCATTTCTTTCCCTACGAGAGGTGTTGAAAAGTTTCTGGCTTTGGGTAAAAGAAAATACAGGGATATCAATTAGTTATTATTTTATTCGACATATTCTCCTCTCAAATTCACACACTTATTGCAGTGGCCCTTCAGTTTTTTTTAAGCCCTGTAGTAGAACTCGGAAAGTTGGGCCTCCCATCAGGCCTTTCGCGATACTCTTAAAGCCAGGAACTTTTCAGTACCTCCTCGTACATGAACTTTTCACACTGAAATAAGCTTTCCCTCTGTCTAAAATTGCGTCAGTAAATGAAGAATATTGTCAATCACAACATGCTACACACTCCTATGTGTATTATTCTTAATTCCTTAAATTCAAAAAAATATATGCATTCTATTTCTCACAAGCAAAAATCTAATATCTTGCATATTAGTGGCGATATGAAACCTCTACCATAGTCACCATATTATTTAACTTGGAATTATTTATGGCATTATCTTATTTATGCGCCCTTTTTCAAGCCTAGCTAGGCTCATGGGCCCAGTTTCCCGGTTACCTCCACATTTATAGTATTAACCTGAACTAAATAGAATAAACGAGTCACCCACATTTCCAAATACCAATCATGTGTTTTTATCCAAATTCTCCATTTATTCTAGTAATTGTATTTTGTGTCATATTTCATTCGCATTTATCTTATTTATGCCCGTCAAATATGGTGCCATATTCAACTGTAGTAGCATTCAACTGTAGCAGCAGCAGCAGTAGCAGTAGTAGTAGTAGTTGCTACTGTTGTTGCTGCTGCTGGTGTTGTTTTTGTAATCGACAGTTGACTTCATTTTGTTGCTTCATATGTAATTTCGACAATATTTACTGTGACCTTGTACAAAATCCCGAGTGCAAGATCTCTTATTTCCTTGTTGAGTAGCTTTTTTCAGCGTGGGAGGAAGTGAGCTCAGAGCTGCAAGCTGACGAAATAGTGGGGAAAGGTTTATTCCGTTATACGAAGTCAGTGCAAGCAGTATACATGATGCATAGGCCATGATAACATGTTATCAGAAATAGCATCGTTCGTGTTTGACACTCTTACTGCTTTTATTTGTTATACTACTTGCCACGAGAAAGCAGGGTCACTTACATGCATATTTATTTGTATGTAAGCGTGTATTGTATGTATCTATGTGTCTGTGTTGAAAGTGGTAATGTATGTGTACTGTTTAACGACCAGGATTAGAAACCATGTCTTGTAAAAATAATGTCAAAACATATCTATTGAGCACAAACTAATTTAGAAAATGAGCGGGGTTGTTCTTAATGATAAGAAATTTTTCCATACTAGCAAATTTAATGTGTTTTATTTGAGAAAATCGTGGACCGACGAAGCTCTAAAAAATATTATGTTGTGAGACTTAGAACCTTGTAAAAGCTTTAATGTTATAAATCCCACCAATGTATATAATGAACAACACTAAAACAATGAAAAATAATTGCTCTTTGATTCTCAGTTTCAGTAATAAAATTACTTCCACATGAATGATATTGGCTGGGAATGCGAGTCAGACTTTAGGTATGAGTACTATAAAGTGCATAGTGGTATTGTCTGTTTCGCTTGCGTCGTCTGCTCTATCGGTACAGAGGCCAATTAAACAGTAACCACTGTAAATATAACGCACATAAAATAATTTCGACAATAAAAGATGTTCTTGAAACCTTTAACAATTAAGTTTTATTTTTGCTATGAAATATCAATAAACTCGAAACGGATCTAAATATCAAAACAATTTAGAGAAAGGAATCAAAACAATATTGGCGGAACTTAAAAGTTAAACAGTCACCAAATTAAAGACTCAACCGACCAGTTATTGTTGCATAAGACACTTTTAAAACTATATATTTCGAACAGGAATTTGACAGCGCCACTCTAGCCGAACAATTATTCTGTGATGATGAAGGGAAATAACCCGGAAATCGCGATACACAGATATTGCTTTGAGCTGAGTGGGGGTGCTAAATACCCTTATTCGAAAGTATAAGGATACAGATCGTGTTGTATAGCCAGCTGGAGACGATGTCTCCTGGGGCTAAATTACAGTAACATTCGTCCTAAACCAGGACTGCCAAATGGCAGATAATCTTTACTCTAGAGTAGTGTTGCTGAATATCTCTCGTTGAGAGATTTACAAATAGTAATTTTCTATTTTATAACAATACCTGTCTCAACACACGACTTCACATCAAGAATCTTGCAAAACAAATACATAAGCGTTATCGCCTAATTATTTTACTTGTAAGTAGGATCATTATTGACCAACTATTGTTCTTTAAACAATGCAAGTACGCTAAGTGGACCTTATTAAATTTCTTCCAACCACTTGAATTATTTCAAATTATGCCCTGATTATTTTCCAAAATGTTGATTACGAAAATCGCATTTATCTTTCCTAGAAAATTAATAATAAAAAAGTTACATCAGTGTAGAAAATTTTAAAAACATCTGGTGA
>NC_068982.1:175024233-175025038 GCF_001194135.2 Octopus bimaculoides | reverse complement strand
TGTGTGTGTGTGTGTGTGTAAGAGCACTCCGTCGGTTACGACGACGAGGGTCCCAGTTGATCCGATCAACGGAACAGCCTACTCGTGAAATTAACGTGCAAGTGGCTGAGCACTCCACAGACACGTGTACCCTTAACGCAGTCCTCAGGGGTATTCAGTGTGATACAAAGTGTGACAAGGCTGGCCCCTTTGAATTACAGGTACTAGTCATTTTTGCCAGCTGAGTGGACTGGAGCAACGTGAAATAAAGTGTCTTGCTCAAGGATACAACGCGTCATTACGATCGTGAGCCGAATACCCAAACCACTAAGCCACGTGATCAAACCAAATAAGGATATTTTGAAATCATTTTATATGAACACTTCAGGTTTATGCAATATACAATAGGAAATGCATTCATTACATAAAGCTTAGGTTCACCTAATGAATGCATTTACCATTATATTTACCATTTACCATTACCATTTACCATTTACCATTTACCATTTACCATTTACCATTATATTTACCATTATATTTTACGCAAAGCTGAAACATGGGTATTAAATGATATCGAAATAACACTTTTTGGTTCCACTTCGTTATTACAACTTATACGACTCAATGCCAATACAAACTAGCCAATCAATACTCCACTTAATGCGGGTACTCTAACAACGATTTGGAGTAGTTTGTTATATTCGATTCAAGTCGAAAATCCTGGTACCGCGCATTGCTTCTTAGCGCAACACGATCTCTCTCGCTCTCTCTCTCTTTCTCTTTTTGTTTCTCTCTCTAAATCTTTAAATATACATATATATATATA
>NC_068982.1:175021071-175023943 GCF_001194135.2 Octopus bimaculoides | reverse complement strand
CTGGGAGCTTAACAGCGGTCTTTCCGTAGCACTTACAAAGCCTTACCTGCTTGTTGAATCTTCTGGATACCAAAACCTCACATATTATACACACACACACACACACACACACACACACACACACACATATATATATATATATATATACATACATATAATTTAAAAGATTGATACGGAAGACGAGGTGTAACCAGAAGCTGTAGTGGCACAACAAACGTTTCGGTTTCATTCTGCACTCTTCCCCAGTGGGCGTGGTACGATGTAATGACATCAGATGCAATGCACAGTGCAAAAGAACCTCCTCAGGTGATGTAACATGCTTCAAAACTTAGCAGATTTACATTTCATTTTCGCTCCAAGTTGTATGCTGGTTAAGTGAGGAAGATTTCGTCAGGAAGAAAATAAGAAAATAAAAACACAAAGAATCTAATGTAAATGGGGATCGGGGGTATTTATAATTGTGATCAAGAAGTCGTTGCTAAAAAAATGAAAAAATTAGAATAGAATACAAAAGAATCTAATGTAAATGGTGGGTGTGGAGGGGTGTTTATAGCATTAGATTGAACGGCTTTAGCGTGTGTAAGCCTTTAAATTATACCCTACGCGCACCTCGAAATTCCGGATGTACATCCAGCGACGAACGCACAGTAGCGCTGATGACGCCTGGTAGCCATAAATAGTGAACGTGCTCTGCAAGCACACTACTTGGGACTTACTCTGAAACAAGGTTTGGGTACTGCATTTAACGCCTCCTATCTAAAACTTAATTCTTTAATTATATATGCATATATAGGCGCAGGTGTGGCTGTATGGTTCCGGGTTCAGTCTCATGCGTGGCAAGTGTCTTCTACTATAGCCTCAGGCTGACTAAAACCTTGTGAATGGATTTGGTAGACGGAAGCCTGTCGTATATATATATATACATGTATATGTTTATGTGTCTGTGTTTGTCCCCCACTATCACTTGACAACCGATGTTGGTGTGTTTACGTTCCCGTAACTTTGCGTTTCGGCAAAAGAGACCGATAGAATAAGTACTAGGCTTACAAAGAATGAATCCTGGGGTCGATTCGTTCGACTAAAGGCGGTGCTCCAGCATGACCGCAGTCAAATGACTGAAACAAGTGAAAAAATTATATATATATATATATATATATATATGACAGGCTTCCACAATTTCCGTCAACCAAATTCATTCACAAGACATTGGTCGGCCCTGAGCTATAGTAAAAGTCACTAGGCCAAAGTGTCAAGCATTGAGACTGAAACCGAAACCACGTGTTTGCAAAGCAAGTTTCTTAACCACATAGTCACGCTTGCATCTATGTTCTAGCTTCCCATTTTTAGTATGACTTTTTAATATTTTCGTATGAGAATCCATTACATATCGTTTGGAACTAATAATACACTATTATAATACTAAAACCAAAATCATCCTTATCAAGAAACCATGAACAGATGTACCCGAGAATAAGGTACAAATGTCTCCCAAGATTTATTAATTCGATTGTAAAATGAAAGATATAAACCTCGTGA
Organism: Octopus bimaculoides; assembly: GCF_001194135.2. NCBI lineage: Eukaryota > Metazoa > Mollusca > Cephalopoda > Octopoda > Octopodidae > Octopus > Octopus bimaculoides. The sequence goes on along the minus strand of NC_068982.1, from coordinate 175,022,407 downwards.
TTCTTTCAATCATTACAAGTACAACACCCACTCGTAAAATCACTGTGCTCTGTAAGAACAATGAGCACTTCTAACACAGTATGCTTAATATTATAAATTAGATTGGAAGATAGTAGAAAATACATCTACAATATAGAGCAAAAAATAGACGACTAATGATAAAACATTATTCGTAGCGCAATGGTGGCAAGCTGTCAGAAACGTTGGCACGCCGGGCGAAATGCTTAACGGTATTTCGTCTGTCGCTACGTTCTGAGTTCAAATTCCGCCGAGGTCAACTTTGCCTTTCATCCTTTCGGGGTCGATAAATTAAGTACCAGTTGCGTATTAGGGTCGATCTAATCGACTGGCCCCTCTCCAAAAAATTTCGGGCCTTGTGCCTAGAGTACACACAAGCACACACACGTCACAATGAAAATAAACATGTAGTCAACTATGTATAAATTTAACAATCAACTTTCAAATACCGGTGAAAACGTCTATGCATAAAAGCAAATTCGACAACAAGATCTATAGAAATCGCATTTGTGTACCATAAAACTAGACACTTACAGGCGTTGATAACACTTTACATCCTAAGGATATTGTGGAAGTTTAGAAACGTTGCGGTTATGATGGATTTTAATATGTTATTGTTCCAAACGAACTGCAAGGGTTCATATTTTCATATGAAAAAAAGAAAATAAGTCTAATAAAAGAATTAAAACTACAACATAATCATGTCTTCAATACAACAAATATACACATTCTAATTCCGCTGAAGAACTTGAATTAAAATGAAAGAAAAATCATACATACATACATACATACATACAAAGGAGTACTAGTGGAATGTCTCAGTGAAAACTTCATTAAATGTAAACACAATAGATCTGATAAAATTAAGACAGAGAAATTGTGTACAGTTGTGGAAATCAGCTGCCCAGCGGATGTTAAAATAAAGCTGAAGATCAGTGAAAAGGGGATACCTACGCTGAACTATTGAGAAATCTGCAGTTACTCTCTCCAGGTTACAAGTTCAGGTTTATACCTGTAATTATTGGGGCACTGGGATATGTAACACAATGCCTAAATACCAATCTTGAGAAATTAAGCTTATCAAAACCTAAAAGAAGAAAACTGATTTGAAGACTACTGATCGCTGAAACTGTAAAATTCTGTAAAACTTACCAGAAGTTTATCATTTAAGTATATATGAGAATATCTAGATATGCAAGTCTATGCATGAGAAGACATACATAAAACAAAATATACAAATCTGCACGTATTCGTACGTACATACATACATACATACATACATACATACATACATACATACATACATACGTACGTACGT
>NC_068982.1:175019524-175020109 GCF_001194135.2 Octopus bimaculoides | reverse complement strand
CCGAAACTCGGAGTTTTATCATGGCTACCGTATAATTGTCACATATTATATTTACAGATATATATATATATATATATATATATGATGGACTTTCCCGTCCAAGACGACGTATGAATATTCAGCTGTTGCAACGATGTTACACAAAGAAAATTGTCTTAATGCAACGTATCAGCTACTGGGAAAGACTGAAAGAATTGAAACTCCTCTTCCTAGAACGAAGGCGGGAAAGATATGTAGTGATATGCATCTGGAAAATCTTGGAAGGCCGTGTACCAAACTTTGGTATTGAAAAATGTCACACAACCAGCAGGATGGGTCACCACTGCATAGTGCCAAAGATTCCAGCATCACCATCAAAATACAGGACCAGATACTACAACAGCTTGGACTTCAAGGGCCCACAGCTCTTCAATATCCTCCCAAAATGCCTGAGAGACCTGCATGGTCTGGATGTTGGTGTCTTCAAAACAAATCTGGATCTCCTCCGGTCACAAATGAGCCTACCTCAAGCAGGAAACACAGATGAGGGCAGCAACATCAAACTCCCTCATTCACCAAATGCCAAATACCAGAGGAGTTTTAAAG
>NC_068982.1:175017308-175018749 GCF_001194135.2 Octopus bimaculoides | reverse complement strand
GTGTGTGTGTGTGTGTGTGTGTGTGTGCATGTATGTGTGTGTGTGTGTTTGTTGCTCCCCACCTGAAAGTACTTGTGGTCAATGTCATGCATTTATACGCTTGTTTGTTGTGTGTGTTTGTGTTGTGTGTCTGTTTGTATCCATCTTTTTGTATATATGTATGTGTACGTGCACGTGTGTCTATGTGTGTATGGGTACGAGTGTATGACTATGTGTGTATTCGAAACAGCTGGTAACCAATTCCAAATGTGTGTATGTGTGTGTGTGTGTGTGCGCGTTCGTGCGTGCGTGCGAGAGAGACGAAGTGAGAGAGAGAAAGAGAGAGGAAGTGTGAGAGAGAAAGAGAGGGAGAGAAAGAGAGAGAAAGAGAGAGTACGTGTGTGTGTGTGTTTGTGGTTAAGTAATGTTATTTTTATGCGAACGCTCCCGTGTGCATGTATACATGCATATGTCTGTGACCATGTACGCATGAACCCGCCTGGGTGCGTGTTGTCAGTCAAGGTCAGTTCTTTAAAAAAGACGGAATATTTTGCCGCGAGAAGACTCTTTGCTTACATTCTCTAATGAAACTTTAAAATATTTCTTCTCCCTGTGTAATATCACACTTTTTTCGTCGAAGGTGACTGAGGATCGAGATTATGGTTCAAACATGAGCACCTGTCTTTGAATAACTACTAGGGGTTGCTGAAAAGTTCCTAGCTTTGGATAACAGAAAATATAGGCGGATCAGTTAATTATGACTATTCAACATATTACCCTCTCAGATTCACAGTTATTGCAGCGGTTCTTCAGATTTTCTAAACCCTGTAAAACGAACTCGGAAGGTCGGGCATCCAACCAGGTATCTGTCGCAGCAATGACTCCTGAATAGGAGCAAAATTTCGTTCCCTTGAGATGTTTCTTCAGTTGTGGAAAGAGGTGATAATCAGAAGGAGCTAAGTCAGGAGATTAAGGCGGGTAGTCTACCGATTCGAAGCCAAAGTCGTGTATTTTCCGTAGACTTTCATGTGCTGTGTGTGTTAGTGCATTGTCCTGCAAAAACAGGATACCATGGCTCAGCTTTCCACGACATTTCTGCTTTTACTGCAGTTATTTTATGAGGAGTACTCCGTCTTTGTCCCAGAACACTGATGCCAGAATCTTTCCAGCTGACTTCTGGGAACGAAACTTCGTAGATAAGAGACTAACAGGATAAAACATCTGCTATGGCCGTACATATCCACGGACGGAGTTGAATTCTGCACAGCAAACTAATGAAGCATTCGTCCAGGCAAAGGCTGTGTAGTTAAGAAGCTCTTTTGCAACCATATGGATCCCGAATTCAGACCCGCAACGTAGTACCTTAGGCTATTATCTTCTAATATAGCCCCGAACTGACCAAAGCCTTGTGAGTGGATACTGTATTCAGGAACTGAAAGAAGCCCATCGTATATGTATGCAT
>NC_068982.1:175015549-175016327 GCF_001194135.2 Octopus bimaculoides | reverse complement strand
GTGTGTGTCTTTGTGTCTGTATTTACGTCCCCGTAACTAGCTGTTCGGCAAAAGACACCGATCGAATAAGTACTAGGTTTACAATGAATAGGTCCTGGGGTCGACTGTTCGACCGAGGTGGTGCTCCAGTATGGCCAGAGTCAAATGACTGAAACAATAAAAGAATAAAAGAATGAAAGAATATCAAAATTTGTCACAATTTTATTCAACATATCCCCTTCTCAGGTTCATACAGTTATTGCAGCGGTTCTTCAGCTTTGCTGAAAAAAGAACTCGGAAGGTTGGGCCTCCAACCAGGAACTCTGTAGCAGCGATCACTTTCGAAACGGAGTGAAATTTCGTTCCCTTAAGATGTTTCTTCGGTTTTTAGAAAGAGAGAGCCAAGTCAGGAGAGTAAGGTGGGCAGTCTACCGATTCGAGGCCAAAGTCGCGTATTTACCGTAAAATTTCACGTGCTGGGTGTGCTGGTGCATTGTCTTACAAAAGCAGGACACCACGACTCAGCTTTCCACGACGTCTCTGTTTTACAGAGGGATTTTTGCTTTGTTTTGTTCACTTATTTATTTATTTACAATAAAAGAAAATCCTGAATAACATTTCAGATAACAAAGATCAAAAGCTAAGAATGTTTCCTGCTTGTTTTTAACAAAGAGCAAGTCGAAAATATGAATAATAGCCGTGTTATGAGACCACATGTTAAAAAAGTGTCAGATTTCGATCATTTAAGCCCATAAAAATAACCGGTCTAGACAGTATTCCTACTCAAACAATCTGTTCC
>NC_068982.1:175007442-175014738 GCF_001194135.2 Octopus bimaculoides | reverse complement strand
ATATATTTGTATATACATATATATATAATTGTAGACAGACAGACAGATAGATAGATAGATAGATAGATAGATAGATAGATAGATAGATAGATAGATAGATAGATAGACCCTAGCGCATGACTGTGTACCCACATCCCCAAGAAAGGCAACATTTCATATTACCAGCACTAACAACCAGCCTGCCGTGCGCACTTCCAAACCTGAAAGGTGATGATGTTCTGTTACCTATTCAGTGACAAGATTAATTAAACATTTGTTTGTTTTCTTACGTCATACAATTAATTGTTGCTTGCGCTTGAAAAGCTCGTGAAAGCCAAGTTGTTACTCACGATATGAGCAAAGTCATTGACTGTGTTGATGCAATGAATATCTAGTGAAACTGCTCCCTAAAGGGGCTCTGTCTATCCAAGCCGTTCCTTATCTCTGTCATACGAAGTTTTTCTAGAGAAATAAAAATAGTTTTCTATAAAAATAGAAAAGCTTACCTTCTCAAACTCTTCTGACATCAATGATTTATTCCTACTTAATCTTTTGGAAATGTTATTACATCTCACTCCTCTTATAAGTATTTGCAAACGTGAATCATGTATGTGGATCGTAATAGACTTCACCAGACATGAATAAATTCACTGAAATCTTTTTATCAATAAAAATCCTATAACTTTGTTTTATTCAACAGCACCAAAACACAACCATTGTGCATATCGAAGAATGTTCGGCCACAATTTTTCGTAAATATTGATTCCCAACATTGATACAATGCTTCATATATTTGGGGTGAAATATTATAGCCAATTGATCTTCCAAACTTTATATAATCTTTATTACCAATAGCGCATCTAAAATACTTAGACACATAAAACAGTCCAGTAAAAAAAATATTCTTATTATATCTATTTTTAAATACCCACCCCCCATACTACCATACACACACCTCCCCTTCTGCTTATCTCCATACGTGGACACTCTCCTATATATGCACACATCACCCCACCTCCTCCCTTCTGAACTCCCCCCATAAAACTGCATTCCCATCTCACCCCTAACCCTTTTCTCTTCTTTTCCCCAATCACCTTTTCTCAGTCTTCTATTTTTCTGGTAAAGGACTTATGTCCGAAGCGCCAAGGCTCTTCCCCTTCTTTTAAGCCTTAAACTAATACAACATTTTCCCCTCCTGCATTGTCTTCTTTTTCTGTTCATTGCCTGACGTGTGTGTGTGTACGTGTGCATGGGAGTGTATCTACATTTGTACGTGTATTGTAACCATGGAGAGTATTGCTGATGAGATTGGAATTATCTCACTTTGCTTGACACAAAATATATAAATATACAACTGCATTTATTTTAAGAGAAACACTAAAAGAAATTATTACTTAGGTAAACTGAATTTATGATGACTGAAATATTTCGGGCATAGACACAGTACCAGCTGCTGATGACATAATCCGAAATGTCGGTCCTTCTCCGATAGGTACATCGACTCTGTCATCTATCTGCAACCCTATAACATAACTTTACGCTTGCTTTTAACTTATATGTTTCTATAATTGTGTGTGAGTGTCTATGTGAATAGTGTGTATATAATCATGTATTTATAATGTACTTAAATCGTCCTCCACCGACCCAACTACATCTGTAGTTCAAAACAATAGGTCTAGTTCAATTAAATTGTATGTGTGTATTTTTGCATACTAAGAAAGGTGAATGCTCGTTTGTACAAGTTTTCTTGCGCGACTGACTAACTCTATCATAGTAGTGAAGCTGGTAATGCTGATTGTAGTGTTGATGATGAGAGTTGTGATGGCGAACTGGTGGCGCGGGAATGTAATGGCTAATGCTAGCAGAATCGTTAGCATACTGGGCAAAATTCTTGGCGAATTTCGTCCATCTTTACGTTCGAGTTCAAATTTCGCCGAGGTGGACTATGCCTTTCATTCTTTCAGAGTTGAGTATCAGTTGAGCACTGGAGACGATGTAATCGATTTACTCCCTCCCTCGAACTTGCTGGTCGCTGTCAACCTATTGACTGATTGCATACTAGCGTCCGACATCCACTGCTTCGGACTCATGCAACTGATACACATCAACTATTGTCCATCATCGTAGACAACACCTACTTCTCTTTCAATAATCACACATAGAAGCAGACAACAAGTCTCCGCCGAGCACTCAACATCTGCCACTCATGTGCCTTCTTCACCAGGTACGTAGATGACATCCTCATGCTTACATCAACGACATAGGCATAAACATACGGTTCACTATAGACCATCCCGACAGCACTGGATTCCTATCGCTTCTCAACTTCCAATTGAAAATAATGGAAGGAGTGATCCACACCGAATTCTACATGAAAGCAGCCAGTAGACATATGTTTGTTCACTGCAATTCAGCCCTTCCACTCGGTGCCAAAATAGGATGCGTCAGAAATGAACTTACACGCATCCAGAGCAAGTGCAACAGGACAGAGGAAAAAGTGACCCATATCACACGCTTCCTAGAGGTATTGAAAACCAATGTGTACCCAATATCCATTGTAAATTGGCTTAAGTACCCGAGACGACAAACACACCAAACACACAGAAAACCCAGCAACACATGCTTCCTTAAAACACCCCATTTTAGCGAGAGAATAGCTACAGCCATCCGAAGAGAAGGATTAGACATACAACTAGTCCACTCCGGCCCCTCTCTGAGAAGACACCTAGCAAAGAAACTAGCAAGAGACAGCAATCAATGCACACTAGCTAACCGCCCCATCTGTGACACAGATTTATGCCAACGGGTAAATGTTGTATATAGAATTCAATGTAACAAATGTAACAATTTCTTTGTGGGTAGCACAAGACCGTTACACATTTGCATCAAAGACCATCTAAACACGTGAGCCTCCTCCTTCAGAAAACATCTAGACAGATGCCCGAACGCCGACAAAAACATAACAGTTACAATTGAGGCTAATGACAGAAATATAAGAAATTTAAGATTTAAGGGGGCTATCCTCATAGACAGACGAGGACCCCAAATTAACAACAGGTTGAAAATTAGCAATCACTGTATTATTTAACTACATCGACACCCTGCACACATGATGGTAACATGCTCATGTAAAAAAAATGCACGTATAATACATAACTTGGGAGCAGCGCTGCGGATATGCCAACACACATGACATGACCGCCCTCACGCACTTCTAATGAGGAGTTCAGGAAGGAGCTTCGTTAGACCACTGCAGAGACGCTTCCGACAAATTTCATTAACCATTATTACAGTGATTCCATTACTTCCTAGCAATATCTGAAAAAGGAATTTTTATATTCCGAATTATATTAGACTATGAATAATTAAGTTATTTATAGCAGTTATTATAATTCACTCTGCATTATTGTATATTCCAGACACGTTACATTTCACAAACAATACACAATGCTTCCAGCGAACTACAACAGCCTATTATTATTATTATTATTATTATTATTATTATTATTATTATTATTATTATTATTATTATTATTATTATTTTTAAAAGGATTGACGTAACTCTTCACAAAGGTAAATAGTCAAGACGAAGAGCGCGATTCGATTGTAAGATCTTTTATTAGTTGAACGATATTTCAACAGTAAGTTTGTCTTTGTCAAGTTCAAAATAAGAAGTGATAAAAATTCAAAATTATAGAAACCTAAACGTAAAGTATGAACGAGTGCAACCAGCGTCCACACGTTGATGGAATGACAGAAGTCATTCACTTTCTATCACCCACCCAGAAATGGATTACCCCTAGAAAGACGACTAAAAATTATAAATTCTCACATGAACATTCAGAACAAATTTTATCACCCAATAGGTTCCGTGTTTTAAGTGAAGATTTCCCCCCAAAAAGCCCCAAAAGTAGTCAGGAATCTAATGAAAGTAAGACTCTGAAAACCACTTGCCCGAGATAAACCATCACACTAGAGAATAAGTCGGTCATAAATTTATCTAAACTAAAACTTTCGCCCGACGATGTCTCAATCTTAAAGCTTGGACTGAGTTTTTGCCCAAGCACTAAAAATTTCGACAAGAATAAACTAGGGCTATTTCAGTTTGTCCGCCGTCACAAGCTGAAAGAATATTTTTTTTGAAAAAACTGGTAACGAGGAGTCAGAAAACCCTATGCTTACTGAAAATAAAAAATGATGATGATCGAATGTGGCATAATTGGATTGAAAAGAATCCCAATTGGTATCCAGAAAAGTTCGGGATGGACATTCACAAGCACTACTGGAATTTCCTAAATCTTGTCAGGCAGGCATTAGAGAAAGCCTTAAAACAAGCGGAAAGAAGTCCTGGAATAACCTCACAAATTCCCAACGTTATGCACTTCGACGTCTAGCTAATAACGATTCTATTGTTATTAAGATAGCGGATAAGGGAGGCGCTATCGTAATTATGGACAAAAGTGAGTATATTTCGGCTTGTGAAGAAGTTTTAAATGACAAAACTTCATATGAAGAATTACATGTCGATCCAAACCCCAATTACAGAGAGGAACTTGACAAAATAATTCTGGAAATGGAGGAAATCAATTTCGTTAATAATGCCGAAGCTAAGATTTTACGGTCAGAAAGAAGAATGCCTGTATTTTATGGTCTCCCTAAAATACACAAAAAGTTCGAAAGATTTCATCTAATGCGTTCAATTTGCAGCGGATATGAATGTTGCACGGCCAAAATTTCGAAATGGCTGGATGGCTTTCTTCTCCCCGTCGCAAAATGATCAAGTTCCTATATTCAGGATACCTTTGATTTTGTATCTAAAATCAACCTTTTTAAGCATCAAGGCTGTGTCGAGAACAGTTTTTTTTTTTTTTTTTTGGTAACCATGGATATTTCTTCCTGATATCCCAATATTGACCACAATGAAGAGGTGGAAGCATAAATGGTCAAACAAAAGCGGTCAAACAATTTTCTCAGTAGATTATTGAGGTTTGTGCTAGAAAGTAACACAATGAAGTTTAGACAAAGATTTAACCACCAGACGAAGGGTTGCACCATGCCAGTTAATTTCGCTAATGTCTTCATAACGAAATTCGAGACACGGTCATGAACCAATACTCTGGTTACGGTTCATTGATGACGTATTTTTTGCCTGGGAAGGATCACAGGATAGTTTAATGGACTTCTTGCATTTCTGTGACTGTTATGCTAGAAGCTAGAGCTTTAAGTCCAACATAAAATTTATGTCTCGTTTTTCAAAAACTAGCGTTGAATTTTTGGACACAAAAGTGAAGTTTTCTGGAGGCAGAATAGTGACAGAGTTATTTTGCAAGCCCACGTCATCCCACATTTATCTCCACCACTGCTCCGATCATCTACATCATCTTATTCGGTCAAATCTGAAATCTCAATTTTTGAGGATAAAACGGATTTGTATTGACATAAGGGATTACTGGAAACATGCAAATGCTTTTGTATATCATTATGTCAAACGCGGTTACAGTGAATCACGATTAAAGAAAATAGCAAATGAAATAGCTAAGATTAGCAAAGTCGAACCTTCACGCATAATTTTAGCAAACACAATACAATAGATGACAGAATTCCTTTAGTGATTAGCTGGCATCGAAATTTCGCTGACATTTCAAAAGCGTTGCATGAAAGTTACCTGCATGTGGCGAAAAATTATCCTCGTTTCAAACAGATATTTCCTCAGCTGCCTATTGTAGCCTTTAGACAGAATAAGAATATAAGAGAATTATTGACCTCTATTTCTGACTCCAAGAAAACGAACATTGGAGTATCTGCACGTTGTACCTTAAAGAACAACCGCAAGAGAGGTAAGCCCTGTTCATTGTGGTAAGCCCTGTTCATTGTAGTAAGCCCTGTTCATTGTGGTAAGCCCTGTTCAGAAGTAACAGAAATGTTATGATTTATACAGAAGGTGGAACATGTAAAGATTCCCATTTGGTGTACGCTGCAGAATGCACGAAACACAACTTGATTTATGTTGGTTGTACAACAGAACAAATTAAACAAAAGGTTTAATGGGCACAGATTCGACGTCAGGCACAATAACAGTAGTTCGACAGAACTTGTTGAACATTTCGTTTCAAGCGTTTGCAATTTTGAAGAAGACTTGAAAGTGCATATTTTCAGAAAATATTCTGAATCTGCTTCACTTCCACTTCTCAGAATGTATGAGGAGAAATATGTTTGCGGGTCATTAACATCACGCCCTGGAGGTATGAATAAGATGATAGGAGAATATCATCAAATTTATGCAAAACTGTTTGATTAAATATTCTTCTTTTTCTCTTTTTTCTTTCCTTTTTCTGTCGTATTCTTTTTTCTGGGTTTTTTTCTATCTTTTTCTTTTCGCCTGTTATAAAATTGTAACTTAAAAACTGATGATGCCAATCCATCAACGTGTGGACGCCGGTTGCTCTCGTTCATACTTTACGTTTAAACTTCTATGATTTTGAATTTTTATCACTTTTTATTTTGAACTTGACAAAGACAGACTTACTGTTGAAATATCGTTCAACCAATAAAATATCTATTACAATCGAATCGCGCTCTTCGTCTTGACTATTATTACTGTTATTATTATTATTATTATTATTATTATTATTATTATTATTATCATTATTATTATTATTATTATTATTATTTTAGTCTCAGAACAGCTTTCATCAAGCAGGTATATGATCAAAAGCATTCTAGCCGTTTGAATTATATATATATAATGTAAACAGCAGGTTGCAATGTTTCACCAAACAGAAGAATTATAATTGTCACTAAATGTGACTAGAGTGTTAAAAAAAAGCACCTACATTGCTAGAAATAAGAGCTAAAATGCTCTAATGCTGTAATTAACGTACATGAATGAAAACATATACACTAACAGGGACCATAATTATTCGAAAAATATCGGCCGAGAATTCTTAAGACTGACGCGTCAGTTTCGGCACTTTCCGCTGCTATCGTCAGTTAAGCCAGCTCAGTGTACACCACTTGAAGAAGTATTGAAGCAGCTTGCTCCAGAGAGAAAAATGGAATTTTTGAAAGCCAACGGCATTATTGCCACCTGTAAAACGTGTGTTTGCACGCGCGATATGACTTTGAAGATGTCGACCAGATCGGTGGATGGATTTGTGTGGGGGTGCAGAAATTGCAAGAAAAATATTTCTATAAGGACAAAGACTTTTATGGAAAAGTCAAAGTTGTCCTTACAGTAAATATTTCACATTGTCTTCCGTAAAAAAAAAGTAAGGGGGGAAGGCTTCCATTTACATATCCTCCATCTGGACCTATATA
>NC_068982.1:175001515-175002886 GCF_001194135.2 Octopus bimaculoides | reverse complement strand
TAGTGGTTGTGGTGGTGGTAGTGGTTGTGGTGGTGGTGGTGGTGGTGGTGGTGGTCATCATCGTCGTGGTATGTATAAGGGTGCCGGCAGTAGCTTTTAGAAGACTGACGTTTGGAGAGGGGATTGTGGAAGGGTGTTCTGGGTATCCGAATTGCTCCAGGGTATAGTTGTATGTATGTATGTATGTATGTGTGCGTGTATAATGAGCGGGGTACATATATATACAACTTGTCATAAACAAAAGTAAACGAAGACTGAAACAAAAGACTTAAATGTGTATGTTAATATGTAACTAAACACATACAACAGTATGTGTGCCTGTGTGAGGTAAAGATAGATAGATACATACATAGGGAGAGAGAGAGAGAGAGAGAGAGAGAGAGAGAGAAAGAAATAATGAAAGAAAGAAAGAAAGAAAGAAAGAAAGCGTGTGCACATAACTATATATATTCTTTATGCGTTTCAGCCTAAAGGCTGTGTCAATGCTATAGCTATATACATACATACATACATACATACATACATACATACATACATACATACGTACATACATACATACATATATACATACATACATACATACATACGTGTGTGTGTGTGTACATACATGTGTATTCATATGTAGTGGAATCCGGTTATTATAATCACAGCTAACGTTGACCGGTTATTTTTATCAATATCTATAAGTCCCCCAACTCTTTATTCGTTTAATGTTGTCAGCCGATCATGATTATCGGAAATACGTACAGCAATCACAAAAAATCAATTTCCAATGTGTATACATGCATACATACAATACATACATACATACATACAATACATACATATGTGTGTGTGTGTGGACATGTGATGTGGGTGCATAAATAAATAGCTGACCACGTACAGGAATTCACACACACACACATAATTATATGAATGTGTGATGTTATTTCTTTGGTGTGATTGTGAGTGCACGCTTGTGAATGTACGTGTGTCTGCGCGCGCAATCTGTGTATGCATATGTATGAATCAGTGTGTGTGTGTGTGTTCGTGTATGAGCACCAAATGACCTTAGGTGTCGGCTACTTAGTACAGTTTGATAGTGTCCTATACTCAACTAGACTTCATACCGGCGTCTCGGCGCCACAATGTACCGCAAACCTGCAAGTCGCTTGTCTTCGTTTCACAAACCACGACAGCAACAAACATAGAGACGTTAAATGGGAAGAAGAAGAAGAAGAAGAAGAAGAAGAAGAAGAAGAAGAAAAAAATCAAAACAAAAAATAAATAAACCACACACACACACACACACACATACGATATTGGATCGTGACGCGGGCGGTGATGGCGATGATGGTGGTGATGCTTTTGATGGTAGTAGTGGTGGTGGTG
>NC_068982.1:174999699-175000355 GCF_001194135.2 Octopus bimaculoides | reverse complement strand
AAAAAAAAAAAAAAAAAGTGAGAGGACTAAGGGCAGTGCCCGTCCTTTTTTTTTTTTCTTTTTTCCTCTCTTTCTGGTTCTTCGAGACTGTTGGGAGAACAAGATGGACAAGGTCTGACCAAGCCTAATACTTATTCTATCGATCACTATTGCCGAAACGCTAAGTTACGGGACGTAAACACACCAACATCGGTTATCAAGCGATAGTAGGGAGACAAATACAGACACACACATATACACACACACACACACACACGCACACACACACACACATATATATATACGACGGGCTTCTTTCAGTTTCTGTCTACCAAATCCACTCACAAGGCTATAGCAGAAGATACTTGCCCAAGGTGCCACGCAATGGGACTGAATCCGGAACCATGTGGTTGGGAAGCAAGCTTCTTACCAGATAGTCAAGCCTGTGCCTATATATACATACATACATAAATAATAATAATAATAATAATAATAATAATAATAATAATAATAATAATAATAATAATACTAAAAACGACAAAGAGCTAGAAACACTACTACAGACAGTACACGGCTTTACCAAGGAAATAGATATGAAATTCGGATTAGAAAAATGTGCCAAAGCAACCCTGAAAAGAGGAAAATTAGTTAAAAGCAGCAATATAACACTAGATAAA
>NC_068982.1:174994540-174996826 GCF_001194135.2 Octopus bimaculoides | reverse complement strand
ATATATATATATATATAAACACACACGCACAGTTGTCAATTGTCGAACACGCCTGTCACTACATAAACCTGATGATTGCGTAATACATGAAAATACTCGTTTATTGTAAAAATTGCAAATGATAAAACGTGAAAATCAGACTAAATTGGAATTTCATTGATTAATATATTCTTCTATACACAATCATACACACTCGGGTGTGTGTATGTGTGCACGCGTGTGTATGTGTGCACGCGTGTGTATGTGTGTGTGTCTGTATATATGTATGTGTGTGTCTGTGTCTGTCTATCTGTGTTTCTCCCTCTCCATCGCTTGACAACCAGTGTTGGTGTGTTTACGTCCCCGCAACTTAGCGGTTCGGCAGTCCAATGATCGAAATAAGTAAAAGATAAAAGATACAACTTCTATTAATATTTAATTATATAAATATAATAGGACTTTTTTTTTTTTTTTGACATGGGGATCCAGCAGAGTAAAATAGGAATAAATAGGGTTCATGGGCAAAAAATGGTTGAGAACCACTCGTCTAGTCTTATAGTTCTCAAACTGATAAATATCAGTCTCCTATTCTAAAAAGTATTCCTGAAAATTCGCCCCATTTTAACCCACTGTCCTCGTTTGAGGAGAGTTGTATTTGGTTTGTTTACTGCAATAAAGGTTAACTGGACGCAAAATAGTGCTTGTATTTATTTAATCATTGTATTTGGCTTATTGACTGCAATAAATGTTAACTGGACGCTTCCGTATGCTTGCTATCCCTATTTATGTAATTATCTTCAAAATTTTGACAGGGTTAACCTGGGTTATTATGGGTTAAAGATGAGAAGACCGGATAGAGATTACATCCATAGAGATTACATTCTTCGTTCTTCGCCATGGCACTGGACAAATTTAAAAGTTGTTTTTTTTTTATCTTTTAGTCAGAGAAAAAAACACAAACACAGAGCCTTCGAGACAAATGAAAGAAAAGAAAGAAATGTAAATACTCACCCTGGAGACTTATCCTGGAGGCTTGTAACAACGTAGACTCGCTAAAGGCATTCATAGTGTCAGGTCATGATGTTAACTCTATCATTATCAGATTTCGGATGAAAACATTGATTTTGCTTCAGTTAATTTTGAAAATAATGAAGATTTTACTAAATTTTAATAAATTTAGTAAAATCCTTTCTATTGTTGTGTGGTAAGAAGCTTGCTTCCCAACCAAATAGTTCCAGGTTCAGTCCCCAACTCCCTGCGTGGCAGCTTGGGAAAGTGTCTTCTACAGCCTTGGGTCTCCCCGACCATCGCTTGACAACTGATGTTGGTGTGTTTACATCCCCGTAATGTCCCCGGTTCAGCAATAGTGATCGATGGAATAAGTATAAGGCTTACAAAGAATAAGTACTGGGGTCGATTTCTTCGACTAAAAAGGCGGTGCTCCAGTATGGCCGCAATCAAATGTCTGAAACGAATAAAAGAATAGCCTCAAGCAGGGCCTGATATTTTGGAGGAGACAGCTAATCGACTACATTGATTTCAGAGCTTAAATGGTACTTTAGTTTGTCACCCCGAAAGGATGAAAGGCAAAATTGACTTCGGTAAGATTTGAGCTCAACACGTAAAGAGCCGGGAAAAAAAATACCGCTGAGAATTTTTGCCCGACGTAGTAAATATTCTGACATCACGCCACATGTGACAATTTAGTAGAATAACTTTGTCATTATAAAGCATGTGTTTGGAACATAAATTAACATGAAGTCACTTTAAATCGGAAGCTTGTATCAGAACAAGGGACGGTCTCAGACGGATTATTATTTAAAGACAGAAGGGAAAAAAAAGTTAACCCTTTAGCATTAAGATTATTTTGTCATATGCCTGCACACCTATACCGAGAGAAAACATAGGTAACGGTTACCGATAGTATATACGGATATCTTATCTCTTAGTTGGTTATTATAACCGCTAACTCTACTCACAAATATATACATACATATATATAGATAGATAGATAGATAGATAGATAGATAGATAGATAGATAGATATGCATATACATATCTAGATATACATATACATACATAGATATACATATACATACATATACATATATATATATATATATATATATATATATACACAGATATACATATATATACAGGTATACATATATACATACTCAGCCGCTTAGACTATTGCTCCCAACTATGGTCTCCACACAATAAAAAATCAACAGCGGAACTCGAAGCAATCCAACGAAGCTACACTAAGAAAATCGTCTCAATGCAACATGTCTGCTACTGGGAAAG
>NC_068982.1:174990716-174993602 GCF_001194135.2 Octopus bimaculoides | reverse complement strand
ACTACTGTTCATAATGGCCCTCTCAGACATGCCTTCAGCCACACACAGAGTCACGATCACAAGTTATGCAGATGATACAAAAGTCTCACAGGTAATGCAGAACCCTGAAGACACTATGCACCTGCAATGTGAGCTGGATGAAATATACAAGTGGGCTGAAAAGAATAGCATGCAGTTTCAAGCCTTGTGCTATCGGCATGCAAAACTAAATGCAATACCCATTAAATACACTGGACCTGGAGGGATTGCAATCCCAGAGGCACAGTCAGTGCAAGACCTGGGCATTTACAAGAGTAATGATGCATCCTTCCATGTGCATGTAGCCAAATTGGCAATGAAATGCATGCAGCTGACTAGATGGATTCTTAGAACTTTTAGAACAAGAGATCAGGAAACCATGATGGTCCTCTGGAGAACACTTGTCCTAAGCCACTTTGACTATTGCTCTCAGCTATGGTCACCAACCAGTGTCAAATTAATCTCAGAACTTGAGGTAATCCAACGAAGCTACACGAAGAAGATAGCCTCTATGCAGCATATAAACTATTGGGAAAGACTCAAGAGATTAAGACTCTATTCCTTAGGGCGTAGGCGAGAAAGATATGCCATAATATATGTCTGGAAGATCCTGGAAGGCACCGCGGCGAGCAAGGAAGCCGGGTGAATCCAACCGCGAGTGCAATAACCCTATGCATGGGTACTACTGACGTGTTGCAAGAGAAATAATCAGTAATGGTTTTCCTTGATCACGAATGGACAACCATTATGTATGTATGTATGTATGTATGTATGTATGTATGTATGTATGCATGTATTTGTGTGTGCATGTGTGTATGTATGTATTATGTGACTGCTCGTTTGTATGTATGTGGAATGTGTGTGTTTGCGTGTGTAAAGAATGAGTTGCATTATGAAATAAGTTTAGTTAAGTAAAGAATGAAGGATTTTAAAACAGAAATAACACTTTCTTGTTCCAAGTAGACTCGATTTTCAACAATAACAACTTAAGAAAACGTATTCTTATTCGCTGAGAAACAACGAGGAGTTTATACGAGATATGCAAAGACATTTACAAGTTCACGCAGAACAGCATCCATACAAATAGGAAGAAAAAAAATAACAGAAACGTGTACAATGAAATCAACATGGAAAGACAACGCGTTGTCATAAAACATAACATTAAAGACAAACTTAAATGCTTTGCTAAAACACCATATTTCATCACACTGAATGACACCACAAAAACAACTTCGAGAACTCAATCAAATGTTGACTCATTTGTATAAACACCTGCCAAATGTGATTTGCGTATGGTTTGCAAAATGATCTTAGAGAAAGTAAGCGCTGAAGAAAGCAATTTACGCATGTGAATCTATGGAATAACATAACGTGAGTTATTATATTGTTTAATGGCATTGAAAAAAATAAAGACAAAAAAAGAATGCAAATTTATCCAATATATCGTTAACTCTTATCTTTCCAAAAGCCGATATCATTTTCTAAAAAGACCATGGAATTTCCACAAGGCGACCTGCAGAATTCCATGCATGTTAGGAGATCACTCCTTTTTTTTAGTAAAGACGCTTTCTGGAATACGAAAAGCAAAACTATGATTTCGATGTCACTATGGGTCGCTTTGATTGAGCTGAAACCGGCGGACTTATCAGTGAGATATTTTAATGACCTGTATTGAGATGAGGGAGTAGAGTCTCGAATAGCGCGGATGGGCATGCAACCGATACCTTCAGGAAACGAATAATTACAACCTTCAACAAATCCTGATGACATTCAAAGCGAACTTTAAGATACTAACCTCTTTGGTATAGCACTTAAACTAAACTCGAAATTCTACGAGTTCTTTAAGAAACCAAATAGCACCACAGTATATATATCTACATACATTTTAAAGACATTTCGAATGTCATTAAGCATGTTGCTATAAGCATGATCAAGAAGATATGTATATTGTCTTCCGATGAAACCACCTTTAACAGGAACGCATAGCACTGCAAGGCGCGCAATTGATCTCAAGAATAAATCATATATTCACCAATAATGACAAGCAACTGTTTTAAAAATAGAGCTGTCGCTAGTTAAAATGTTAAACAGTATAACTATGATATTTATACAAAAACCAATATCGCAAGGCATTTTCTCTCCCTAGTCTGAAAATAGTTCTGGAATGGTTACAAATGTCACGGATAACTCAGCAGAAACCGCATAGAGATAAGCAACAACTTGCACGCTGAACATCTAAAGTATTATTTCGTGCCCTAATGTAAATAAACTGTGAAAGTAGCTGATATACAATTGCTGAAATATAGAATTTATTCGCCATTAATAGCAACAAGCTATGTGAAACTCAAAGAACATTTCTTTAAAAATCACCAGTTCTACCACAACGGCACATTCCATTGCGACATCTGGGGAACAAACCCCAAAGCACTTTCGGGATATATTTGAAAATTCAAGAAATACAGGAGATACTACATTACGTGACCAATATTCTTTTCTACTCTAAACACAAGGCGCGAAATTTAGGGGGAGGGGAGCCAGTCAATTAGATCGACCCAGTACACAACTGGTACTCAATTTATAGACCCCGAAAGGATGAAAAACAAAGTCGACCTCGGTGGAATTTGAACTCAGACCGTAAAAACAGACGAAATACTTCTAAGCATTTCGCCCGGCGTGCTAACGTTTCTGCCAGCTCGCCGCCTTTTACATGATCAGTATTAGACAAGGTGGATCTATTTTAAAACGGGGGCCACATTTTTCATTAATGTTTTACGTAGTGTTTTTGGTACGGAAAGACTTTCAAACTTCGTATACTTATCTATTTTGTGTTATAGAACAGAAAAATATTTTTGTATTCGAATTTATTTC
>NC_068982.1:174987442-174990166 GCF_001194135.2 Octopus bimaculoides | reverse complement strand
CGCGAGTTAGAGTTCTTGCTCCACCGAGTGTCGTTGGCCATTCTCCGCAACAACGTAACCGTGGTCATTACCGCGGGGCGCGGCCGAGCACCCCACTTGTTCTGGGGCATGTGGCCCATCGCCCCTCCCTCTCTGACTTCCGCTGTTTTGCACCCTCTTTTGTCTCGGTTTTTTTCTTTTTCCTTTTTTTTTTTTCATATTTTTGAAATGTTTCTTAGTAAATAAAAGTGTGGTCCTGACTTCATTTCTGCTGGCCTACCAACACTAGCAATTGACATCAAAGAACCGGTGATTACCTGAATGCATAGTGAGTGCAATTTAAAACATTATTAATTAAATTTTTTGTCATGGCTGTGTGCTTAAGAAGTTCGTTACTTTTGAACCTTATCCCACTTCACGAAGCCTTGGATAAATGTCATCTATCATAGTCCAAAGCCTCGCGATGTGAAATTTTTATGGACAGAACCTATGTGGAAGAACATCAGAGTAAGCATAGCGGTTCTTAGAAACTTAATCCATCCTCCAGCTTAACACCTCCTTCCTCAGAGTCCACGCCGCAGCAAACATTAGAGTCTGGTCTCTGGTTTAAGGACACGGTCCTTCCACCAGTTTCGGTAGCCCTGTAAAAGATGAGTCATGCTGTCCTTCATCATCTAAGACATGTAAAAAGAAAATATCTGTTGTGTACAATCTAGCAAGAGACCCATTGAACGAAACCATGGATCGGATTATACGTAATCATGTGTACTTTACATTTATCATAAGCATACACACATATATTTACATACATTGTGTGTTTCTGCGTGTCTACGCGCACGCGAGTGTGTGCACGGGTACGTATTACAGAGAGAAAGATACAACGAAAGGGAGAGAGAAAGACAGAGATTATCGTACCAAAGCCATACTTAAAGCTTTCCCTGCAGCCATCTCTGTCTTTGTTCGGTCATTTATATTCATTATTAGGTTGAAAGGCGTAACTGATAGCAGCTGAAACTTTTGAACAGCATCAAATATCATAAATCGGCTACATAACCACTGATGTCAAATATTATTTATTATAATACTGCATGCATCAATGGAGTCTTCCTTGTGATTTGATTTAATGAGAAGGAATTTGGATATGTGGCGGCAAGTTGAAATTAATTCAAAATTTTTATTCTGAATTGAAGTGGGTCGGAAAATATGGCAGAGATTTTTTTAAAAAATTTTTTTTTTTTACTCATTTAAGAAGGAGAAATTGTATTGAAACTGAGCTATTTCTACACGTTGATGCTCTGTTCAGAATTATCTCTTCATCTTTTGATCTCCAAAATAAATTTCGCGAGTGATGTTCTTTATTAATCAAGCCAAAGAATTGCTGCTCTAGTACTAGCAATATTTTTAGTGGCTGATCTCTGAGCTTCGCATAACTGATTCAGGTGTTTTCTCAGGTGGTATCCGCATTATAAATAGTGTATTTCTTGAGAGGCTCGTGTAAACGACAACCTTAGGCCAGCGGAAGTGCTTCTATGTGATCATTCTACGTACTAGAAATAGCAGCAAAATCTCCCTCGATTCACTCCCACCCTCTTCAAGACAGGAAAAAACACATTGCATAATACAATCCTAGATACGCCGCAAAATACTAGGTAGTCAAGAACAGAAGGCGTATTCTTATACACCTGCTTGATTAGAGCTGGCCTTTGGTTAAACAACATCAGCTCGCACAATTTAAAATAAGACTGTCATCCATATAAGTATAAACTTACGCTGTTGTCATCAAACGTTTTTGTATGATGTTGAGTGAAAACAAACCGAGAATACATGGATTTCAGCTGTGCTGAAACTGCCCTCATGCTAACATAAAATGTATCTGCTTCGTATTTCGTTGCTCAATATAGCTGTACTGACTTGTGTGACGCTAGTAACTAATATGGTATAATTTTTGAAAATATTTTCTCAAATTAAATAGATTTTATGAGTCGTTCTACATTTACTGAAAGAGTTATATTAAATGGTTTAAACGAATTTGTCTTTTAATTTTGCTTTCGGCATCATTAGTACTTCGTAAAAGCCACAGCGTTCTTTCTTCCGTAGATTCAAATGTGTAGATAATAGGTATCCGTTTTTAATACTAAGACTGCTTCGCTGGTCACATTAAAATGATTCTTTAACCAGTTAATATTACATCTGGGTTTGGATGCTCTGTTGAAATTATTTTTGATGTTTTGTTTTGCGACAGTGTTGATTTCGATGTATATAATCTTTTGGCAACAATTTATACTATAGTGTAAAAGGCTGCTGTAGAAATATTTATTTCATATTTACTGACTTAGAAAAAAAAAAAAAGAAACGCTTCAGAGGATTTTGCAGTGTTTATATTTGAACAAAGCTTATGTAGAAAATTTGTAGTAACGCCGACGCATGCGTAGAATTAAACAAGCAAGCGTTCCCGCTCAATTCATTCTCTTTCATGCTGGCCAGCGATTGAGCATGGACGTGTGTTTAAGCTGTCTCTCTACATCTTTCGGACTTACGCTCGACAGCTCGCTCACATCTATAGAACAACGTCCAAACAACTATGCTCATACACACAGAAGCTGTAACAACAAGAACTAAAGATGCATATATTTACCACCTGAATAAATGTTGTTTAAGTTGATAGTCTGGAGTTCAGCGTTCCGTTATATTCATTAATTTTATAGTAGGAAAGTCAGGTATACATCTAAAGATGTATAACCAACT
>NC_068982.1:174975557-174986263 GCF_001194135.2 Octopus bimaculoides | reverse complement strand
ATACATTGCATGCATGTATTTCACAAGTGTACATTTCATTTCTTTGAATTTTCTTTGTGTGTGTTTGTACCACATTCTTGTGGGTGGTTTTCAGTGGCCATCCTGCCCCAGGCGTTCTAACAGATTTCATTTATCGTGCGTTTCTCGCACTGGCGAGGGAGCTCTGTAGTAATGCCGTGCGCACGCGTAGTCTCACGCATGCGTAGAATTAAACAAGCAAGCGTTCCCGCTCAATTCATTCTCTTTCTTGCTGGCCAGCGATTGAGCATGGACGTGTGTTTAAGCTGTCTCTCTACATTTTTCGGACTTACGCTCGACAGCTCGCTCACATCTATAGAACAACGTCCAAACAACTATGCTCATACACACAGAAGCTGTAACAACAAGAACTAAAGATGCATATATTTACCACCTGAATAAATGTTGTTTAAGTTGATAGTCTGGAGTTCAGCGTTCCGTTATATTCATTAATTTTATAGTAGGAAAGTCAGGTATACATCTAAAAATGTATAACCCACTTTCTACTAAAAATTAATTAATCTAATGTTGAACTATTCATATTCTTTAATGGCACATTTTGGATAGTTCAGAATAGTCCCTATAATAAAGGAAGGAATAAATCTCATGTAGCCAGTTTCCAAATCAAATTTCAAAATGTTAATAAGCGAATAGAAGACATACAAATGAACAACACTACTCATAGTCAGATCTGTAATAACTCCGGTAGGTCGTGAAGGAGGGTGTAAACAAGTGATAACCCACACGTGATTGAAAAATACATTTAGTAGAGACGATCTGGAAATTGTTGCTCTTCAATTACTATTGCAAACAGCAGTAGGTATCTTCAGTTGAATACATGTCGTTGATTGGTTAAAATTACCCAAAGATGACAACTTTAGCACGAAATAACTTCTAAAATACGAAATTTTGTCAAAAATGTTGAAAGTAAACCGTGTTCAGCGTGAGAAATTTCACCAATATACAAAGTTTCAAACTGTTTAGTTAAAAAGAAATAATTAAGAATCTGCGAGTCAAACTGAAGAGATCCAGGACAATAAATCGTCATTTGGAAGAAACTGCCGAACTATGAATTGTTGGCAATTAGGGCTGGATATGTTTTATATTTAAGTTCGACGTTATACATATTGTCCATCACTGAAATCCTTGTTTTTAACCCAATCGATACATGGTGTTGTTAGAGACACAAAAGATGTGGTCGAGAAAAGCTGTAGTTTTTCAAGTAGATAATATATCTGAAGTATTTTCTAAACAATTTTGTTTCCCTACTCCAAATCAATGTACAATCTTATGCTTTCTCTTTGTACTAGTCTTCCCAATCTTTAATTATTATTCCTAGGAAATACATAAAACAATATCTGCATTCCAAAGATTAGCTAACACCATCTTTGACCGCATCGATAATAAAAACCATCTGACCGATTGGCTAAAACCTCGTTCACAAACAATATCACTGCTGGATGTGCAATTTCTTCACTCTGCCTATTCTATTACTAATAACACCCTTTACTCTTCAGAACCACCTACTCTCATATTACCTTCTAAGCTTGTCTAATATTCGTCTCTCCTTTATTTCAAACTCATACTGCATTACATGCATCAAGGTACTAACTCCAGTATTCAATCTTTTCTTCACTGTGTCAGACCTCTGAAATTATCTCCTTGCTTCCCACCCACCGCAGCAAGTATTTTATTTTCTACTCGTTTCATTCATTTGACTGCGGCCTTGCTTGGGCACCGCCTTGGAGAATTTTTTTAATTAAATGAATCGACTTAGGAACTTATTATCTAAGCCTAGTACTTATTCTATCGGTCTCTTTTGCTGAAGCACTAATGTACGCGGACGTAAACACACAGACACCGATTGCCAAATACAGAAACAAACACACACAAATACGACAGGCTTCTTTCAGTTTATTTCTTTATTGCCCACAAGGGGCTGAACGTAGAGGGGACAAACAAGGACAAAGGAATTAAGTCGATTACATCAACCCCAGTGCGTAACTGGTACTTAATTTATCGACCCCCGAAAGGATGAAAGGCAAAGTCGACCTCGGCGGAATTTGAACTCAGAACGTAGCAGCAGACGAAATACCGCTAAACATTTCGCCCGGCGTGCTAACGATTCCGCCAGCTCACCGCCTTCTTTCAGTTTCTGTCTACGAAATCCACTCACAAGGCTTTCTTTGATCGGCCCGAAGATTTAGAAGAAGACACTTACCAAAGGCGCTACGTAGAGGGACTGAACCTGGAACCATGTGGTTGGGAAGCAAACTTCTTACCACACAGTACGCCTGCGCCTATTGATACATAATTTTAATATATAATTCTTTAAAAACTGATCACCGTTCCTACCTCACAAATTTCTGAGGACTTAAGAAATTGGTTTGAGTGCAAATTAACCGCTTTACTAGCACTCTCAGCTATAGAACTAAAGTGGAGAAAAAGCCTCCACTCAATATGTGTGTGCGTAAGGCGGCGAGCTGGCAGAAACGTTAGCACGCCGGGCAAAATGCTTAGCGGTATTTCGTCTGCCGTTACGTTCTGAGTTCAAATTCCGCTGAGATCGACTTTGCCTTTCATTATTTTGGAGTCGATAAATTAAGTACCAATTGCGTAGTGAGGTTGATCTAATCGACTGGCCCCCTCCCCAAAGATTTCGGGCCTTGTGCCTAGAATAGAAAGTGCGCGCGCGCGTTGACGTCATAAGAATTTTTATAAACTTCGAAAGACTAATAATTATTTGGAACGTTGGATCTCGAAGCAAATATTGCTATATTTGCACGCTATTATCTATTTACAGCTTCATTCGCTTCGAGATCCAGCGTTCCATAAAGAATTATATCAACATATGATTATTTGTTTTCTGATTTGTGTGATATGAAAAGAATTAAACTGCTTCTTCTAGCTGGTCGAACAATCGTGTAGAAGCTCCCTCATCAACTGTGTTTCCCAAGCGGAGAATTAAGATCAAATGAGTTGATTGTAAAACAAGGAGTGTAAAAACTGCTTAAGAAGTAAATGTATTCCGAACACCTCGCGTTAAACCTACTTATACACTTTTCTGTTCAACGAACAGCAGTACACGGATGTTGGCTGGTGAATATCAAACCTTTAGCATTTATAGCTAATGTTATTCCTAAGTTATCTTCTGTTCAGTGTTATCTAATGTTTATACCGAAGGAATTAACCTCAGAAACTTAAGTGTTCAATGCTAGTGTTGTGCATGCCAATACCAGCAGCATAAATAAATCTATTTAGTTTCTAGTGGGATGTCAATGGTCTCCTGAACGCTTTCGCAACTTCAGGGTTTAAGACCAAGGGAAGTAACTCAGAAGTCATAACTTGAGTACATAAAAGATGTTTTCAATTAAGTGACGAGCTGGCAAGAATCGTTAGCACACCGGGCAAAATGCTCAGCGGCATTTCGCCCATCTCTACGTTCTGAGTTCAAATTCCACCGAGGTTGATCAGCTGAATACTGGGGTCGATGTATTCGACTTCGCCTCTCCTCCGAAATATCTGGCCTTGTGCCAAAATTTGTTATCGAAGTTTTGCACAGAGAAGGCGCCGAGCAGGAAGAATCATTAGCAAGCCGGACAAAATACTTAGAACGCCAAGACGGACAAAATGTCACCAAGTTCAAATTCCGCCGAGGTCGACTACCCGCTCCCCACGACATTGCTGATCTTGTGTGCCAAAATTTGCAACTTCAAACATTCTGTACCTTCAGATCAAATTATGTTCATCTCGATAACCTCGCTATATTTCTTAGATTATACATCTGACCTCAAAATTTGTGAGCGTGGTATTCAGAGTCAATTCTCCTGAATGCTCATGCAATCTCCGGTAATATATTAAAAAAATAAAACTTTCCAAAATGTTCTTAAATATTTTAACTCAGGCAGCATGATTTATATATATATATAGACCCTGATAGACCCTGCTATGTCAAGATGGACTTATATATTCTTCCTCTGCTCTCTCCCACTTGGTTTTAATATGTTGCCACATTTGTAATATGTCTTTTTTCTACATTTTTTCGTGCAGCTGAAGATTGCTCTTCATATTGCATTTAAGGTAATGCTCACATTACTTAAATAAATTGAAGTAGCATGAAACGTGCGTACTGCAATCACTTTTGAAATCCGTGTTGCTTATTATTTGATTTTAATCACCCATCCTTTTGGGATGTGAAATTCGGGTGCCTTCGCATAAGTACCATATTCAAGCCTTGAATCTATATCTAAACCGTCTATATATATATATATATATATATATAATGTGTGTGGAGTAAAACATTGCGCAGGATGACGAAAGAACACAAGGGGAAAAAATACACACACAAAATGTGCACATGCTCATTCTTCCGCAGTTACCAACCAAAAGTCCACACAATTTCGCATATATGGTATGGTGTATGTGTGCACACGCTCGCACGATCGGAGAAATCTAGTGAAATTAGAGGTCGGTAACAGGGAAGTAACTCTGAATAAATGCCCTAAAAAAGTAACGTTAAAAAAATGAAGAAAAAAAAAAACAAAATCATCGCTCCCTAAGCTTAACTAATTTTACAAATTTAAGTACCTGCCAAATAACACGACAAAATCTTATTCACCTATTGAACTACGTGCCACTTAGAGATTTGATCCCTTATAAAGGCACAATGTCTCAGATGATATTACACAGAGTTTCAGCTCTGGTGGAAAGAGTAAAAACTGCAATACTTCCATCATTTAACATCCGTTTTCCATACTGGCATGGATTGGACGGTTTCACTGAAGACTGGGGAGCTGCACCAGGTTCCAATCTGATTTGGCATGGTTTCTACGGCTGGATGCCCTTCCTAACGCTAACCACTCCAAGAGAGTAGTGGATGTTTTTTTACGAGACATTGGCACGGGTGCCAGTTGTGACCAGTTATACCGACCACAACACCTTTTCTAATTCCTGAACTGACATCATTGTTTTATTAGCTTACAAATCAATAAACTACCCACCGTTTGGTAATTTTAGTTAATTACTACAGCAGTTAAGATCATTGGACAAGTCACAGTCCAAGATTCACAAAAGACTGATGATCAGTAATAAACTAAAAGATGAATGAAGTATTAACACTGTACTTCATTATTAACATGTATGTTGACAAACTCCAGTAAAATCTCGTATAACAATATCATCATTCAACACTCATTTTCCATATTGGCATGGGTTGGATGGTTTGACCGGAGCTATCATGGTTTCTATGGCTGGATGCCTGTCGTAACAACCAATCACTCCAGAGTGGCACCAGCACAATATCAATTCTGGTGTTGAGTACACTAAGGCGCCAGGTATCTCAATCCTTTGAAGACCAATAAAATAAAATTCATATCTCTCACCAAAAACGTAGAAGGAACACAATTCGAAGTCAGAATGGTGGGAAATATACAAATAAAAAGTACATAAATGATACTAACCAAAAAGTTGTAACTCTTTCTATAGATAAGTATTTGTCAGCTGATGAAGCAATCTTAAGTACTTTATACCAAGGTGATAGGCGGCGAGCTGGCAGAATCGTTAGCATGCCGGGCGAAATGCTTAGCGGTATTTCGTCTGCCGTTACGTTCCGAGTTCAAATTCCGCCGAGGTCGACTGTGCCTTTCACCCTTTCGGGGTCGATAAATTAAGTACCAGTTACGCACTGGGGTCGATGTAATCAACAATCCGTTCATCTGTTCTTGTTTGTTCCCTCTATGTTTAGCCCCTTGTGGGCAATAACAAAATAGATATGGTCCAGTAAGACCATAAACTTGTCCATAGTTGTCTCTTACCTGCAAATAACTTTCCCCTCCTGCACACAAATTAAGTTTAACCCTTTAGTATTCAGATTATTATGTCATCATCGTTTAACATCCGCTTTCCATGCTAGCATGGGTTAAAAGTAATATTTATTTATTTATTCACATCATCCTGAATCTATCCTGCATTATCTCATGACGTCAAGATTTTAGTGATGTGATTGTTTATTTTTAAAATGACCATCTTAGTGTAGGTGTGAGAGGCCACTGTCCAGTTTGAACATAAAACAGGTTGACTCTTCGAGCTGGATATGGCCAGTTTAAATGCTAAAGGGTTAATAGATTCCTTCTTAATTTATTGATATTACTTTCCCTTTTATTTGAAAATCTCTGACAACTGCTTCTGGTTTTTTTTTTTCTTTTTCCAAATGAGAAAAATTTTAATTACCATATCTACTTACATAAAAGTCACACTGCCCATAATTTCTTCTTTTTAGACCTTCATTTACATAATTTCTAAAATCTAATTGAATCTCGATGAAGCAATCCCAATGATATTTTTAATACAAATGTTAAACACCACACTTCTATAAAATTAAGACAATTAGTAATTGCTTACTAGAATAAAATCCACCAAGTATACCATTTTTCTATCAACAAAATGTTTGTTAGCTAAAAATTACATCAGATTCATCTGAAAGATCAATAATTCATATTCCACTGTCAGCACTACACACCATCTATAATGAAGATACTTGCTAGTTCAGTCTATCTTGATATCAATCTGTACTGTGCCATTAATAGATACAGCTTACTACTCTAAACAGAGGAAGCTCTATAGCGAAGAAAGGTTTCATTGGTGTGTAGTACTGACTTCCAAGTCTTCCTTTTGACTTGAGATAAGCAACAGGAAAACTTACTCCAGTGCTGTTACCCAGGATCCTGGAGTCAGCTGGGTTATTTTTAAAATTTCATTTAAAATATAAGATATAAACTTACTTTACCCACCAATAACAGCAATATGCCTTTCAGGCATAAGAAATCTGGCATGTTAAATTAACTGCTATATAGTGGTTACACGGCCACTGCATGGACTCTTCTATTTTTAATTAACAAGTATTGATTTTTTTAAACTGATGTAGACCAGTTTGTGTCCAAGCTGTATACACAATTAGTTACTGACCTCTTCTTTGAGAGAAGACAGGTACTCTTTTTCTGAAGGTCTAATAGTAGACACAAATGAAATCCCACTTGTTCAGTGCATAGAGATAGAAACCTGTGATGTGACCACTTTGTTTAATTCTTCACAATTGATTAGAGTTTATTAAAAATCAATATAATTTTTAAGGATACACAGGAACTTGTCATATATAACTAAAGAGTGCCAAGTGACAAAGAGATTGAAAATCCCTGATAAAAAAAAGACTTGAAACTAGTCAAATTGATCCCACTTTTTCTGTCCATACTATTAAAATGTGCAATAGTTTACTTTTCATAGTAAAGGTAAAATTGTGGTCTTATCAAAATAAATAAACCTTATATTTCATTCCAAATTATCCAGGAACACTACATGGAGGATTATTAATTATTTTTCAAGTTTTATTTTGTAATGTTTTTAATATAAGAGAAAAATAAAAAAGTTGTCTTCTGCCAAATATTTTCTGAGGTTTTGAGGGGTTTTTTGTGGAGGTGGTGGTGTATCTTCAAATATACATCATTGTTTCATAGAAAGTTTACTTTGGGCTTCTTTTAGTTTCTGTCAACCAAATCCTCTCACAAGACTTTGGTCGGCCTGAGATTATAGTAGAAGACACTTACCCAAGGTGCCATGCAGTCAGACTGAACCTGGAACCATGAAGTTATTTTCTGAATCATGTATCACATGCTTATGCATCCAGATTCTCATCTGAATACCATTAAACAGCAAGAGAACAAATATGGAAAATGGTTGTATAGACAAGAAGAAAACTGAAGTAACAGAAAGGAGATGTATGCAAGACTGATAGCTGACTATGAGGCTGCTTTACATAATAGAGCATAAACTAAATGTGGTAATGTTTCCTTTCAGGTATTAACTTTCATTGTTTCAATAAGAACAATGCAGGGAAACTTCCACCCAACATTTACCATACAAGTACCATTGAATGCTAATGAAATGCACATTGAACATACTTCCTGTCTCCATCAGACTGGTCCATCTGAGTTATGTCTGTAACTGGTGTACCAGTTAGTCCAGGTAACCACCGCTGTATCATATCAAAATAAACAAAACAAAACAGCAATTATTTAGAACTATCTTCAGTTTAATCTCTTTAAGACTGATTTATTAATAAAAAAAAAAAAGTAAATAGATTTCTGCAGTACATTGGTACGAAAACAGAAATTTGTAGTTCAGAATAATGCTTTACTGGAATATTCTACCAGATTAGCACAACATGGATGACAATCTCTGCTAGGTTTTGTTAATTTTGGTAAATGTAAGTCCTTGGAATAAGTCCTCTGGAAAATATATAACTTTACTTTTTGACAAATAAAACTAACAAAGTAGCCAGCAAAATACTGGTTAACATGTATCCTTAAGCCAAATAAGATTGCGTTCTCTTAATTTATCTGAAAGATCCCCTTCTATTAATGCATAAGACATTCACACCAACAATAAATATCCTAAGAAAAAGCCTAACTAAATTCCTCTTCTTCTCAAACCCCAAAAAATGAACTAAAGGGATGTTATAAAAGCCACATGCATAGTATAAACTATCTCCTTCATAAAGATACCTCTATCTACATCCCACTTTAAGGACAAAAAATTAAAAACAGAAATGATAAACAAACCACCAGCTAGGATATATATAAATATATATATATATATATTGGTAAATGCTCAAAAGAAATCTCTACAAGAACCCAGTGGCCACATTAACTCTATGGAAAACGTTGGTACCCATAAACCTTAGCAGAAACCTGCAGCAAAGTACACTACCCCCAACAAATTCTTGAATGAGCAGCCTGCAACGTGGTCCATTAGCACTAACAAACCTTTTAGCAAATCTTCAACAGAGTGCATTTGCATCTCACAAACCTTTATCTGAACTTTCAAAGAACAACATTCAGACCAAAACACTGTCAGAGTCTCTCACAAAATAATATCTAGACCAACCAACTTTAGAAGAGCCTTGCATTAGAGTACAAAAATGCACCAATAAAAATACTGTGGCAAGATTTCTCTCACAGTTCATTTCCAGCAACAAACCTTAGTATAACCTTTGACCTTTAAAGGAATCTAACTTTAAAGGGTCTCCAACAGGACTCATATAAACACTTTAAATACAACTGTAAGGCAGCTCCATAATATACATACATAAATTGATAGGTTTTAATCAATTAGTGTTAAAGTATCTACAATTTGCTTGTTATATGTGTGTAGAATGTAAATTATAATGAGTGGGCAAGTTCTAGAGAACTTATAACCAAAAGAGTAAGAACTTAAGGCTATGTGTTTGTGTAAGAAAGAGAGGAATCACAAGTGCTCTCTGCCAAAAATAATAATCTCTTAGGTTGATGCAAAGCAACGAATAGATAGTATAGTGGTACAGTTAAGTGAACTGACCCCAGTACAAGGCTGACATTTATTTAATCAAGCCTGAAAGGATGGAGGACAAAGCATACCTCAATGAAATTAGAACTCAGACAATTGAGGAGGTGGAATTAACTATTGTAAAGCATTCAATCCAGTGTGCTACTACTGTTTCTGCTATTCCACTATCTTAGTTTTTATTATAATAATAATAATCCTTTCTACTATAGGCACAAAGCCTGAAATTTGGGGGACGGGGATAGTCGATTACATCGACCCAGTACTCAACTGGTACTTATTTCATCGACCCCAAAAGGATGAAAGGCAAAGTCAACCTCGGCGGAATTTGAACTCAGAACATTAAGACGGACAAAATGCTGCTAAGCAATTTGCCCGGCGTGCTAACAGTTCTGCCAGCTCGCCACCTCCAATAGTAATAATAATAATAATAATAATAATAATAACAACAATAATAAACACACAGATACATACACAAACTAAAATAAGTGAAAAATTCTGCAGTGAGGTTTCAAAGTGGAAGCTGATTTCTATTTCCTATATATTAGTTATAATGTG
The DNA here is from genome assembly GCF_001194135.2 of Octopus bimaculoides. NCBI lineage: Eukaryota > Metazoa > Mollusca > Cephalopoda > Octopoda > Octopodidae > Octopus > Octopus bimaculoides. Next base: position 174,976,315 of record NC_068982.1, on the reverse strand, counting down.
TAAGTAACAGGATTTCCACCATGTTTGTGTGTGTGTGTGTATGTGTGCATGTGTTTACATAAATTTATGTGTGTGTGTGTGCTGAATGAGTAGTACTGAGAGGGTAGTGTGGGCGGCAGAGTAGGAGGAGTACAATTTCAGGTCTAATGAATACTCCATAGTAAGAGCAAAGCACGAGAGGCGCCAATATCATTGTAGTTGAAATGCAGTAATCCAGCCATTGCAAGAATGGTGAGACACAGCCAAACCTTCTGGATCCAAGGAATATACTTTGCTACGTAATCTTGCAAAATTTGATCAATACCCCTGGAAAGAAGAAACAAAATTAAATGACATTAGGTTTGTTCATAAATTTCATTGTTATACACATATCTTATTGTCATTATATTAAATTTCCCCCACTCACCCACATTTTAACTCCCACCCATCATCACCCTGTCACTCATTTCATGAAAGATTGTTGTTGGCACTCCGTCGCTTATGACGTCGAGGGTTCCAGCTGATCCGATCAATGGAACAGCCTGCTCGTGAAATTAACGTGCAAGTGGCTGAGCATTCCACAGACACGTGTACCCTTAACATAGCTCTCAGGGATATTCAGCGTGACACAGTGTGGCAAGGCTGACCCTTTGAATTACAGGCACAACAGAAACAGGAAGTAAGAGAAAGTTGTGGTGAAAGAGTAGAGCAGGGTTCGCCACCATCCCCTGCTGGAGCCTCGTGGAGCTTTAGGTGTTTTCACTCAATAAACACACACA